>NW_026712044.1:0-18197 GCF_026419965.1 Kogia breviceps
TTGATGTGATGGTAAATGGGTTGTTTCTTTAATTCTCTTTCTGATTTTTTGTTGTTAGAGTATAGAAATGCAACAGATTTCTGTGTATTAATTTTGTATCCTGCCACTTTACTGAATTCATCGATGAGCTCTAGTAGTTTCTGGTGGAATCTTTAGGATTTTCTATGTATAGTATCATGTCACCTGCAAACAATAACAATTTTACTTCTTCTCTTCCAGTTGGGATTCCTTTTATTTCTTTTTCTTCTCTGGTTACTGTGGCTAGGACTTCCAAAACTATGTTGAATAAAAGTGGTGAGAGTGGACATCCTGCTTGTCTTGTTCCTGATCTTAGAGGAAATGCTTTCAGCTTTTCACTGTTGAGTATGATGTTAGCTGTGGGTTTGTCATAAATGGCCTTTATTATGTTGAGGTGTGTTCCTTCTTTGCCCACTTTCTGGAGAGTTTTTATCATAAATGGATGTTGAATTTTATCAAAAGCTTTTTCTGCATCTAGTGAGATGATCATATGGTTTTTATTCTTCAGTTTGTTGATGTGGTATATTATACTGATTGATTTGTGGATACTGAAAAATTCTTGCATCCCTGGGATAAACACCACTTGATCATGGTGTTTGATCCTTTCAGTGTATTGTTGGATTTGGATTGCGAATATTTTGTTGAGGATTTTTGCGTCTGTGTTCATCAGTGATATTGGCCTGTAATTTTCTTTTTTTGTGGTACCTTTGTCTGGTTTTTGTATTAGGATGATGGTGGCCTTATAGAATGAGTTGGGGAGTAATTAGACCGACAAAGGATTAGTCTTCTAATTTACAAACAACTCATGTGGTTCAATACCATAAAACCAAACAACCCAATCAAAAAATGGACAGAAGACCTAAATAGACATTTCTCTTCTCCATACAGATGGCCAAGAGGCACATGAAAAGGTGTTCAAAATAGCTAATTATTTTAGAAATGCAAATGAAAACTACAATGAGATTCCGCTTCACACCAGTCAGAATGGCCATCACCAAAAAAATCTACAAACAATAAATCCCGGAGAGGGTGTGGAGAGAAGGGAACTTTACACTGTTGGTGGGAATGTAAGATGGTGCAGCTGCTATGGAGGTTCCTTAAAAAACTAAAAATAGAGCTACCATATGACTCAACAGTCCCACTCCTGGGCATATATCTGGAGAAACACTTGGTTCGAAAGTATATATGTACCCCAGTATTCATAGCAGCACAGTTCACAATAGCCAAGACATGGAAGCAACCTAAATATCCATCAACAGATGAATGGTTAAAGATGTGGTACCTATATACAATGGAATATTACTCAGCCATTAAAAAGAATGAAATAATGCCATTAGCAACAACATGGATGGACGTGGAGATGATCATACTAAGTGAAGTAAATCAGACAGAGAAAGACAAATGTCATATGATATCGCTTATGTGTGGAATCTTTAAAAAATGGTACAAATAAACTTACAAAACAGAAGCAGACTCACAGACTTAGAGATCTCTGTTGGTGGGAGGGGATAGATTGGGAGTTTGGGATTGACATGTACACACTGCTATATTTAAAGTAGATAACCAGGACTTCCCTGGTGGCACAGTGGTTAAGCATCTGCCTTCCGGGACTTCCCTGGTGGTCCAGTGGTTAAGACTTTGCCTTCCAATGCAGGGGGTGCAGATTCGATGCCTGGTCAGGGAGCTAAGATCCCACATGCCTCGTGGCCAAAAAACCAAAACATAAAACAGATGCAATATTGTAACAAACTCAATAAAGACTTTAAAAAAATGGTCCACATTAAAAAAAAAAGAATCCACCTGCTATTGCAGGGGACATGGCTTCGATCCCTGGTCTAGGAAGATCCCACATGCCGTGGAGCTAAGCCCGTGTGCCACAACTACTGAGCCTGCGCTCCAGAGCCCGAATGCCGCAAGTACTGAAGCCTGCACACCTAGAACCCGTGCTCCACAACAGGAGAAGCTACCACAATGAGAAGCCCGCGCACCGCAGCAAAGAGTAGCCCCTGCTCGCCACAACTAGAGAAAGCCTGTACACAGCAGCAAAATCCCAATACAGCCAAAAATAAATAAGTATAGATAGAGAACCAAGAAGGGCCTACCAAAATATATATATATATATATATATATATATATATATATATATATATATATATATATATGGTGAGGCAAATTTGGTTATATTAATGAGTTCTGTAGATGAACAAGGTGAACATGAGGTTGATTTGGTCATTGGAACATCCTGATGATGGGTGAATTTTGAGATTGTCTTTCCCTCTTATTCCAGAATAACTTTTTGTGATAATGATAAATTATATACTGATTTTTTTTTTTTTTTTCCTGTGTCAGGTCTTAGTTGCGGCACACGAGATCCTTCATTGAGGCATGCAGGATCTTTTGTAGCGCGCAGGCTTCTCTCTAGTGCTGTGAGGGTTTTCTCTTCTCTGAGGCACGCGCAAGCTCGGTAGTTGCAGTGTGTGGGCTTAGTTCCCCGCCCAGGGATCAAACCCGCGTCCCCTGCATTGGAAGGTGAATTCTTTACCACTGAACCACCAGGAAAGTCCCTATATACTGATATTTGATGTAGAATTATTCCTAGGTAAAGAAATAAAGGAAATTTAATATATATATATATATATTTTTGTTTTTTTGTTTTTTTTGTTTTTTTGGGTTTTTTTGTGGTACGCAGGCCTCTCACTGTTGTGCCCTCTCCCGTTGCGGAGCACAGGCTCCGGACGCGCAGGCTCAGCGGCCACGGCTCAGGGGCCCAGCCGCTCCGCGGCATGTGGGATCTTCCCAGACCGGGGCACGAACCCGTGTCCCCTGCATCGGCAGGCAGATTCTCAACCACTGCGCCACCAGGGAAGCCCTATATATTTTTTTTTTATAAAATTTATTTTATTTTTGGCTGTGTTGGGTCTTTGTTGCTGTGTGCGGGCTTTCTCTAGTTGTGGTGAGTGGGGGCTACTCTCTGTTGCAGTGTGCGGGCTTCTCATTGCAGTGGCTTCTCTTTTTGTGGGGCATGAACTCTAAGCGCATGGCCTTCAGTAGCGGCACATGAGTTCAACAGTTATGGCTCGCGGTCTGTAGAGCGCAGGCTCAATAGTTGTGGTGCATGGGCTTAGTTGCTCTGCGGCATGTGCAACCTTCCCGGACCAGGGCTTGAACCCGTGTCACCTGCATTGGCAGGCGGATTCTTAACCACTGCGCCACCAGGGAAGTCCAAAAGAAATCTAATTTTTTTTTTTTTTTTAAGCGGTACGCGGGCCTCTCACTGTTGTGGCCTCTCCTGTTGCGGAGCACAGGCTCCGGACGCGCAGGCTCAGTGGCCGTGGCTCACAGGCCCAGCCGTTCTGCGGCATGGGGGATCTTCCAGACCCGGGCACGAACCCGTGTCCCCTTCATCTGGGCAGGCGGACTCTCATTCACTTTTCTCCCCCTGTGCCCCCAGAAACGAAGCCCCTAAAAGAAATCTACCAGGAAGCCCCTAGATCTACCCGGTGTGCTGGAACCTGCTTGTATTGGCTCAGGTTAAGTTGTAGGAATTTTGAGAGCTTGTTGTTAAACACAACCACTATGAAAAATTAAGTTAGGGCTTCCCTGGTGGCGCAGTGGTTGAGAGTCCGCCTGCCGATGCAGGGGATGCGGGTTCGTGCCCCAGCCCGGGAAGATCCCACATTCCGCGGAGCAGATAGGCCCGTGAGCCATGGCCACTGAGCCTGCGCGTCCGGAGCCGCAACGGGAGAGGCCACAACAGTGAGAGGCCCACGTACCGCAAAAAGAAAAAGAAAAAATTATAGTAGTTTACAACTAAATAGGTCATGTGAAAAACAGGTAATAAATACTGAAAGCCAATTACTTCCTAATTATGTACTACAGTTTACTATCATCTGTGCTTACATCTCTTGTATCTGGACAGTGGAAATACGACACAATGGCAGCTATTATACATCTCTTCCTTTTTTTTAAAGGTGAAACCGAATCACTTTTTTTTTTTTGCCAAACCATGCAGCATGCGGGATCTTAGTTCCTCGACCAGGGATTGAACTGGCACCCCACTGCAGTGGAAGCACAGAGTCTTAACCACTGGTCCACCAGGGAAGTCCCTATATATCTCTTCCTAATTTCCCATTCAGTGATAACCTGTTTGATAGCCTGAATCAACCATGCTGGCAGTAGTTACACCACGGAAATTGGCAAATGCTACAAATCAGTTCCCATTCCGTTCTTCCTGAGTGCCAGTTATTTAAATATTTACCAGCCCACAACTGTATACAACTGAATTACCCTCCCAAAAGGTTATACTAAAACTTCCACCAGGAGTGTATTGGATCTTGCCTTTTAAAATATTTCCATGACAGGTGTCTTGTTAATGAGCATTTTAATTTGCATGTCTTTATGCATCTTTGCAAATGTCTCTTGGTCATTGGTATACTATGAGTTGCCTGTTTGTCCTTTGGCTTATTTTTCTGTTGGGTTGACTGGTGCTTAAAAAAAAAGGGGGTGGGTGGGAAAGAATTTGGATCTTGTAAAGAAAAAGATAATAACCCTTTGCTATTTGTGGCAAATATTTTTCTCCCAGTTCCTCTTTTAACTCTGTTTATGGTGTCTTTTCCTCCCATACCAAGTTTTTCCTCTTTATATCATCCAATGTGTCCATTTTTTTCCAGTGACATTTTGAGGATACCATTTCTTAAGAAAATCTCTCCAAGGAACCTCCCTGGTGGTCCAGTGGTTAAGGCTCTGTTCTTCCACTGCAGGAAGCATGAGTTCGATCCTTGGTTGGGGAACTAAGATCCCACATGCTGCACTGCACGGCCAAAAGAAAAAGAATCTCTGCAAATGTGCCTAGAAGGACCTGGAAGACTTACATTACATGCTACCTTGTCACATGTCTCTGTGGGGCTGTTCTGCCTGTGGGTGTTTGCACCTGTGTGTGTGGGGGGGGTATGTCTATTCCCTTCTTTTTAATTTATTTTTTTAAATTAATTTTTGCTGTGTTGGGTCTTCATTGCTGCACACGGGCTTTCTCTAGTTGGAGTGAGCAGGGGCTACTCTTCGTTGCAGTGTGCGGGCTTCTCATTGTGGCGGCTTCTCGTTGCGGAGCACAGGCTCTAGGTGTGCGGGCTTCAGTAGTTGTGGCCTGTGGGCTCAGTAATTGTGGTTCGTGTGCTCTAGAGTGCAGGCTCAGTAGTTGTGGCGCATGGGCTTAGTTGCTCCGAGGCATCTGGGATCTTCCCAGACCAGGGCTTGAACCCGTGTCCCCTGCATTGGCAGGTGGATTCTTAACCACTTTGCTGCCAGGGAAGCCCTCTATTTCCTTCTTATCTACTGTTTAACCTTCCATGCTTTCAGTTATCCACAGTCCACCCAAGTCCAAGACTCTTAAATGGAAAATTCCAGAAATAATTCATAAGTTTTAAAATGTGCATTCTAGTATTGTGGTGAAATCTCCGGGTGTCGCACTGCATCTCTCCTGGGATGTGAACCATCCATTTGTCTGGTGTGTACCACCCATTTGTCACTGAATAGCACTCTGTTATCAGATGGACTGTCCCAGCATCTCAGTGCTTGTGTTCAAAGTGACCCTTATTTCACTTAATAATGGCCTCAAAGCACAAGAGGAGTGATATGCCAAAGAGAAGACCTCAAGTGTTTCCTTTAAATGAAAAGCGAGGGCTTCCCTGGTAGCGCAGTGGTTAAGAATCTGCCTACCAATGCAGGGGACACGAGTTCTAGCCCTGGGTGGGGAAGATCCCACATGCCGTAGAGCAACTAAGCCTGTGCACACTACAGCTACTGAGCCTGCGCTCTAGAGCCGGCAAGCCACAACTACTGAAGCCCACATGCCTAGAGCCTGTGTTCCACAACAAGAGAAGCCACCGCAATGAGAAGCCTGTGTAACGCAACGAAGAGTTAGCCCCCGCTCTCTGCAACTAGAGAAAGCCCACACACAGCAACAAAGAGCCAACACAGCCAAAAATTAATTAATTAATTATTTTAAAAAAGCTAAAAGTTCCAGACTTAATAAGGAAAGAAAAAAATTGTATGCTGAGGTTGCTGAGATTTATGGTAAGAACGAATCTTCTATCTGTGAAATTGTGAAGAAGGAAAAAAATTCATGCTGTTTTGCAGTTGCACTTCAAACTGCAAAAGTTACAGCCACAGTGCGTGGTAACTACTCTGGTATTGAGATGGAAAAGGTATCAAATTTGCACAGCAAGATATTTTGAAAGAGACCACATTCACATAGCTTTTATTACAGTACATTGTTATTGTTGTCTTATTAGTTATTGCTGTTACTTACTGTACCTAATTATAAATTAAATTTACTGTAGGTGTGTACATATGGGAAAAAACATAGCATGCTTCGGGTTCGGTACTGAGGTTTCAGCCATTCACTGAGGGTCTTGGAATATATCCCTCAGGATAAGAGGGGACTCCTGTCTGCATGTCACACGTGTACTGTTGGATGGATGCCCTCCATTTGTTCACACACTTTCCCCATGTGTCAAGTGGGGAGTGAAGGAATAATGGATGTGCTGAACCCACTGGGATACACAGGCAGGTGCAGCAAGTGGAGTAGTTCTCGTAGTTCTCCGAGTTTTTTAAAGGAAGACGCTCTGAGGTCTGCCTCCTGAGAAGTGTGGCATGTGATCAGGGCTCTCTGCCGGCTCCCTGGTCCGCCCTGTCCGCTGCAGGAGCCACCTCCTTCCACCAGGTCCAGAGTCTGGCAAAGGCGCCTTTGACCCCAAGCCTACCGGTTACCCGAAGTCCCCAGCACGTTCCGGAGGCGCAGTCCCGGTCCGCGCCGGCAGGGGCGCCGGTCCCTAATTTTCTCCCAGGCTGTGCTGCGCGGTTCTAGGTGGATCTGAGGTGTCCGAAGTGGGCAGCCTGGAGGAGGGTCCGGCCTCGCCAGCTTGCAACCATGACCGCCACCTGCCACCCCTTCCCGAGCGGCCGAAGCCCCGGGTCCGCACCGCTATGTGGTCGCGCCCAAGGGCACGGCGAGTCGGGGTTTACCACTTGGGATTTGGGACCCGCTGTCCAGACTTGCCTCAGATGCCGTGGTTCGGGGGGGCGTCCGTGCTGGGATCTGACAACTGGGAGTGTGAGACTCGGGCTTCCTCAGACCTCTACTTCCCTTAGGAGGGGCGCCCCCGCCCCCTATCAGGCCCAGGGAGGCTCCCCTAGAGAGAACACGCGCGCACCTGAGGCTTTGTCCGCGGACTTTACTCAAACACGAGCCCCACGCGACCACCCTCCCAATTTAGTGACAGTTGGGGGCCAGCGCCGAGATCACGTGGCTCAGAAACTTGTCGAGCGAGGCCTGCAGGGAGGGGCTGAAGTCTCCGGGGTAGTGCCGGGCGAGGGTCACCAGCAGGCAGTGGACCAGCAGCTGCGGAGAGAGGGAGTCGTTCCCACGCGGGTGCACCCCCTTCCCTGACGGGAGCCCCCTCCCCCGGCGACAGGGGTCAGGCCCCGCCGGCGAGCTCACCTTGAACTTGACGGGATCCACGCGCAGCTTGTGCGCGTGCAGCTCGCGCAGAGCCGACAGGGCGCTGGGTAGGTCGTCCAGGTGGTCCACGGCGAGGGTCAGCGCGTCGGCCACTTTCTGGCCGTGCTCTGTGACCTGGGCGGAGCCGGGGCTCAGGTCCAGGTGGAGGAAGTAGGTCTTGGTGGAAGGGAAGGCCTGGAAGGTCCTGCGGGAGGAACGGCGAGTCAGGCTGGGGATGAAGGAGGACGCTTTCCCGAGCGGGCTGAAGGCAGGGGAGCCTGGGGCCTGTGCGCACCTCTCCAGGGCCTCGGTCGTGTAGACGCCGACGTTACTACCCAGCTTCAGCCACAGCGCGCGCACCGCAGCCCGGTCCGCCGCCTCCAGCACCATACTGGAGCCCGCCCGGCCGCGCGCTCTGCGCCTTGATGAAGCCCGGGTTGCGCCTGCGCGTATTGGCCCGCGGTCCCCTTGGCCTCCGGTGTTCGCCGCGCCTCTGGTCGCAGAATCTGGCCCCAGGGGCCCGGAGCGCTCCACGGAGCGTCTGCTCCGACCTGGGCCCTTCCTAATCGCCCTGGACCCTGAAGCCCCTATTTTTGAAGGTTTACTCTATGGAAACTAATATTTAGTATGTATCATTAATATTAGGTTGCCCTGAATTTTAGTATGGATTTTGGCATTGAACGTCAGCTTATTCTACCTCCCTCCCGAATCTATTATGACACCTTTCTGAGTCTATTTTCTCATTTATGGTATACAAGGAAGGTAACAATTTCTTCTTCCCAAGGTTGTGCCTGGTTCATAACAGACGCCCTTTTCTGACGATGAGCATTTATATTGGGTGCCTAGGATATATCCCAAAATAATAGCTAATACCTATAGTGCACTCATGCTGTGCCAGGCATCACTATACATCCTTTTTTAAAAAAATTGCGTTGAAATGCATATAACATAAAATTTACTGTCTTAGCTATTTTAAGGTGTACAATTCAGTGTCTTTAATTACATTCAGAGTGTGTGTAACCATTACCACTGTCCAGTTCCAGAACGTTTTCATCATCCCAAATAGAAACTCTGTCCCCATTAGCCATCATTCCATAACCCCTGCCCCCCAGCCCCTGGCCATTACCAGTCTTTCTGTCTCTGTGCATTTGAGTATTCTGGACATTTCATGTGAATAGAATCATGCAATATATGGTCTTTTGTGTCTGGCTTCTTTCACGTAGCATGTTTCCGAGGTTTATCCATGTTGTAGCATGTATTGACACTTCGTTGCTTTTTATGGATGGATAACATTCCATTTTATGGATAGATAGATCACATTTTGTTTGTCCACTCATCTGTTGATGGACATCTGGGTTGTTTCCACTTTTAGCCCAGGCCCTCATTTTTCCTAATAATAAAATAAGGAAGACTGCCTCTTAAAGAGCTCATACTGTGCCACCAGCTGTGCTAAAAGCATGACACACTGAGTCAGGGAACCGGCCATTGCATTTTCTGAGGATGACACTTGGGCCTAGGGAAGAAAGGACATTGCTCTCAGTCGGGGGCTCAGGGCTGGACGACTACCAGGACTGGACACTGGGGGCACTAGGGGCATTCTCCATGGGAAGGAAGCACATCGCAGTGCAGGCGCCCACCCCCAACCCCCCATACCCCGGGCTCTCTTCTCCACTGCTGCACTGGGGGGAGTCAGTGGACCTCAGGGTGATGCAGTGGATTCTGAGTTGGGCTCCCCAAATCAGTTGTTTCGACCCTGTGTCCTGGGGGGGGGGGTGTACCAGGTGAAAGGGGCATATCCAGGAAATTGCCTGGCTCTGCAATGGCACTGCTCACCCCAATTTCCTCTAGACTGTGCATGTACTTGGGAGGCACTTGATGGGGAGGGGGCACTCAGTGAGCCTCTGAAGAAGTGGGATCTCTGTGTTCTCCCCACCACCCAACTCTGGGAAGAGCCCTGGGAGAGCTCCAAGGTCCTAGGCTGGAGGTCCACCAACTCTCAGCACAAGTGTGTTTGCAATAAAATGTAAAGACAGGAAACAAACCCATTATTTGAGCAAACCCGCGATGATTATGCAAGTCTCTGGAATTAATTCGGTAAAGGGCGGATGTACTCAGCAAGTCACTCCAGGGTGAGGGTGAGGGTTGCCCAGAGAATCCCAGGCAGTGGCAGTGGGACCGGCTCCACCCCACTCTTCTGTACTGTTTTCCCCTTCCCTCTCTTCACCTGCCTCGGAGAGCTGCTTGGTCCCAGGCAAAGAGAGCCACCCCGACCCCGGCACGGTTCGTGGACACAGAGAACCGAGGCTACAGAGGCTGCAGCCCACTCAGACTTTATTCAAAGATCGGGAAGTGAGGGTGCCCAGAACTCCAGAGGGCCCCAGGCCAGGGTAGGGATCGCGGAGCCTCCAGCTTAACGGTATTTGGAGGTCAGCACGGTGCTCACACTGGCCAAGAACTTGTCCAAGGAGGCATGGACCGGGGGCGTGAAATCGCCGGGGAGGTGGGCAGACAGGGTCACCAGCAGGCAGTGGCTCAGGAGCTGCGGAGAGAAGGGGTGTCATGGGCCGCGGGGTTGGGGGGCGCTGCCATGCTCCACCTCCGGAATCCCACCGCACTCTCTGCCTTGCTCGCTCAAATCTCTCCCGGCCTGGCCCGCGAGCTCACCTTGAAGTTGACCGGGTCCACACGCAGCTTGTGGGCGTGCAGGTCGCTCAGATCAGACAAGGTATCGGGCAGGGTATCCAGGTGGCCCACTGCTTTGGTCAGCGCGTCGGCCACCTTCTTGCCGTGGCCCTTGATCTGGCTGGAGTTGTGTCCCAGGTCGAAGTGGGAGAAGTAGGTCTTGGTGCTGGGGAAGCTCATGAACATCCTGAGTGGAGAAGAGGCGGGAGAGCCGGGCTTAGGCCAGTTGGCCCAGGACCAGGACGCGACGGGGCGACCGGCCCCAGTCCCAGCCGGGCAGGTGGGCTGCTCACCTCTCCAGGGCCTCTGCACCAAAGTCAGCAGCGTGGCCGCCAACCTTAGCCCAGGCGGCCTTGACGTTGGTCTTGTCGGCGGGAGACAGCACCATGGTGGGTTCTCTCTGAGTCTGGGTCAGGACCAGAAGCGTGCAGGGCTGGGAGTGCGCGAGCCTTTATGCCTGGGGCGCTAGGGGCACGCCCGATCGCGCCGCTCTCATTGGCTGGCGCGGGGCCGGGATGCGCTTTGGACCTGGACAGCAGGGGGCGCGCGGCGCAATGTCTGCGCCTGGCTGGGCGGTGTGTGCTTCGCTCTCAGTTGGTGGAGGGACCTAGAGACTCTGGTCAGGGTATTCTCCCTCCCACCGGCTGCTTCCCGTCCGCTGCGTTCACCTTCCCCGGAAGTGATATCCTGGTCCCAGCTGGCCGGGGCCGGTTTGTGGAGCGGGGTGGATGCCCGCTCTTCCACCCTTTAGAACCCCCGAGGGATGGAAGGGAGTAAGGTCAGCCCGTCCCACCCACCCTGGACCTAGGCTTGGCACACGCTAGGCATTTTAAATTTGGGCAGAATCAGTGAATGAATGGGCGATTCAGTGCGTCTAGTTCAGGCCAGAGATGGATGCACACAAAACGTGTGCGCATTGCTCACATGTCCTCAACAAATCTCTCCTGGAATCCCTCCGGCTGGGGGGTCCGGGTTCAAGTTTCTTCTTCCAGGGTGGTAGTTGTTGCACCCCAGCCTTTTTTTTGGGGGGGGGGTCGAACCGCGGGGCATGCCGGATCTTAGTCCCTCGACCAGGGATCGAATCCGTGCACCCTGCACTGGAAGTGTGGCGTCTTAACCACTGAACTGCCAGGGAAGTCCTCACCCTGGCCCTTTTAAGGCAAGATTTGAGGAACATTTCTCAGCTGATGTCTTACATTCATAATATGGGAAGACTTACCACAAAGATATAAGGAAAAGACAAATGACTTATGAGAACAATTGACAGAGGATTTTAACAAGAAATTAATGGAAATATCAAAATGACAAACAAATATATGAAGTGAGACAGAGCTGAATGAATTGGCCAGAAGACAGGTAGAGGAGATGCAGTTCAGTGAGAAGAGCAGGTTGAAGAGAAAAATGCCTAAGGTAGAATGGGATTTTTGACCAGAAAAAAAAAAAAAAAGTATAGTTGTAGATGTAGCTGTGTCCCCTCAGCACAGGATAGGAGCCAGTGGGCTCAGTCCCAAACTGTGAGCCTTGGCTCTTTCTGTGGAGTTAGGTGGACAGGATAGAGGGATTCTCTCCCTCGTTTGAATCAGACAAAAAGGGTGTGCGCGTGTGTGTGAAAAAAACATGGGTGGATTTTAATTCTTCAGTGTTTTTCTATATGTAAATGAAAGCGAATTGGGCTGTGGGGCAGAGGAAGAGTGCATGGTGGAGAGGGGGAAGCCACTCCCCAGCTGTTCGAAGAGGTCCTTGTCCAGAAAGAAAGTGGTGAGCAGGGGCCCCACCACCCTCCCCAAACTTTTATCCAGCGCTGGGTGTTGCCCTGAAGATGGGGGCTGGGCTGGAGGTGCTGTTAGGGTCCCTAAGGGCTACAGGGTGGGTGGGGTGTGCAAGGTTCCAGCGTGGAGTCCAGGGCACTGGCGCATGGGACGGGGGCCTTTGTGAAGGTTGCTCACAGCACTAAGGCAGAACTGCCGGGAGACCCCAGGAGCCTGGGGCTAGAGGTTAGGGGTGGGGTGTGTGACGAGCTGGGATCACAGGGTTGGGTGCACAGTCAGCTATTCAGGTGTCTCTGGGACTGCAGGGACAAGCGAGAGAGGAACTCTGCTCAAGGCTGCAGACAGCTCGAGGCCCCTCTTCTTCCCTGACTTCCCGCCTCCCTCCGCCACCACCGCAGGGAGTTACTGTGAACCAGGAAGGGTACCTGGGCCTTCGACCCCTGTTCCAACTCACCTTCCCTCTGGTAGGAAGGAAGTGGAGGTTGTCCAGCTCCTACATTTGCACCAGGAAAAGCCTATTTGTGTGGTTTGTTTGTTTGCATCTAACTATCTTTAAGGGGGAGCAGAGAAACTGAAAAACGGGGTGACCATTTTAGGACTCCCCAGCACCTCGGGAGAGCCCTTGCAAGTCAGAGCTTGGTTCACTTGGTTCAGCAGATTCTGGGAGGCCTCAGCCTTAGCTCCCGTCCCTCCTCCGCCCTCCCATTCCTTGCTGCTGGGAACCATCCCAACCCCGGCACAGTTCGTGGACACAGAGAACCGAGGCTACAGAGGCTGCAGCCCACTCAGACTTTATTCAAAGATCGGGAAGTGAGGGTGCCCAGAGCTCCAGAGGGCCCCAGGCCAGGGTAGGGATCGCGGAGCCTCCAGCTTAACGGTATTTGGAGGTCAGCACGGTGCTCACACTGGCCAAGAACTTGTCCAGGGAGGCATGGACCGGGGGCGTGAAATCGCCGGGGAGGTGGGCAGACAGGGTCACCAGCAGGCAGTGGCTCAGGAGCTGCGGAGAGAAGGGGTGTCATGGGCCGCAGGGTTGGGGGGCGCTGCCATGCTCCACCTCCGGAACCCCACCGCACTCTCTGCCTTGCTAGCTCAGATCTCTCCCGGCCTGGCCCGCGAGCTCACCTTGAAGTTGACCGGGTCCACACGCAGCTTGTGGGCATGCAGGTCGCTCAGATCAGACAAGGTATCGGGCAGGGTGTCCAGGTGGCCCACTGCTTTGGTCAGCGCGTCGGCCACCTTCTTGCCGTGGCCCTTGATCTGGCTGGAGTTGTGTCCCAGGTCGAAGTGGGAGAAGTAGGTCTTGGTGCTGGGGAAGCTCATGAACATCCTGAGTGGAGAAGAGGCGGGAGAGCCGGGCTTAGGCCAGTTGGCCCAGGACCAGGACGCGACGGGGCGACCGGCCCCAGTCCCAGCCGGGCAGGTGGGCTGCTCACCTCTCCAGGGCCTCTGCACCAAAGTCAGCAGCGTGGCCGCCAACCTTAGCCCAGGCGGCCTTGATGTTGGTCTTGTCGGCGGGAGACAGCACCATGGTGGGTTCTCTCTGAGTCTGGGTCAGGACCAGAAGTGTGCAGGGCTGGGAGTGCGCGAGCCTTTATGCCTGGGGCGCTAGGGGCACGCCCGATCGTGCCATGCTCATTGGCTGGCACGGGGCCGGGAGGTGCCAGCCTGGAAAGCTCGGTCTCGAGAGGGTGCAGGAGTGCTGGAGTCCCAAGCGGGCCCCACCCAGTCCTGCCTAGAGCTGCCTAGATCCAGCTCTCTAGGGCCCTCTCTTTTCCCGCTCCTGTGGGTCTGAGAGCTCACACACGTTTCCAAGCCACCCAAACCACTGGCACCCGAGTTTGTCCCCAGCTGGGGTAGCCTTGAGGTGTCTATTTGCCAGTCTTGGAGAGGAGCACAATCTTTTCCGAAGTGAAACAAGCTGCTTTCACACTAAACTTTTCCCCAGGATGAAGAGCTGTAAACTGCCCATGTAAATAATGTGGGTGCAGGATGTAACAGGAGGGGGGAAGTCCTTTAAGCATCTACCCACAATGGTGGGCAGGCCCTGGGGCAGCGCGGATTAGCAGGTGTTGTCATGGACCACGGGGTTATTCCACTCGGCCAGGGTCAGGGCTTAGCATCCAGCAGCCCCTCCCCACCCCCTGCTTTGGACTTGGTCCCCCACTTCCCAGTCCTGCACAGATGTGAGGTTGTCAGCTGCGGAACCATTCTCATTCAGAGTTTGGAGAGCTCCCAGGGTCAGGCTCCTGCATTCTCAAAGCCTCTAAATGGAGCACTAAGATATCTGCACCAGTGCTACAGAGGGAAGAGAGATTGACAGGGCACGTGTGTGTGTGTGTGTGTGTGTGTGTGTGTGTGTGTGTAAGGTGGGGCACCATGGCCCAGGGACCCCAGAGACTGGGGCAGCTGGAGCTGGGCTGGGGTTTGGGTGGCCGTGGCCTGCCAGGCACCCACCCTGCATTAGAATCTTCTAAATTATTTCAAAGACCCAGCGAGGTTGGGAATTTTCCGTCGGATGCATTAGACTCAGCTCGCTTAGGGACAAGCCTAGTATCGCACCTCATGTTGACATGACACAGGTTGTGGCCGTAGAGGTCTTTCTTCCTACCCCCACTCCCTGCCCCAGGAGATTCAGAGGAAGGGACTAACTTGGACCAGAGCAAGGCAACTACAGAGTGAGCGCTGGAAGTAGGGCAGAAGATGGGAAAGAACAGAGATGAGGGTCCGTGGAGCCCTGGGCCACGAAGTTTGTTTGACCTCAGGCCAGAAACTTGCCCCCTTGGCCTCGGTGCCCCGCCTGTCTGTTAAAAAGGCAAAGATTGAGGCTTGCAGTTCCCAGAGCGAGGTAGGGACGGAGATGGATGAGTGTGTGAATGAGGACATGCTTTGTGAATGGTATGGCACCGCATGGGTGACAGATGCGAGGTGAAGCCGAAGACCCTTCCCCCATCCGAGCACGCGCTCGGGCCCCACCACATCCCCCTGCCCCGGGAGGGCAACTGTTCTGTGCAAGCCTCTGGGTGTACACACCCGGCCCGGACCCCCAGACTGTCAGACCGGGAACTGTCCTCGTTCAGGGTTTGTTGAGTGCCCAAGGTCCTGTTCCTGTGCCCCTGGTTCCATTGTCAGCAAAGGTTGGGGATCCTGCCCTAAGATTCCGCGAGGCTCCCCTCAGGACCAGGAGCTTCTCTGCCCGGCAACTGTGACGTCAGTCTGCCTGCTCCCCAAAGACCACACCTGCACGGGGTCCAGCCTTTTGAGGCATGTTTATTGACATGCGCAGACCTAGACCGGGGCACAGAACTCAGCGGTACTTCTCTGTCAGCACTACCGCCAGGCCCGTCAGGAACTTATCCCACACCGCCTGCATCTCCACCGTGAACTCGCCCTGCAGGTGGGAGGCCAGCACCACCTGGAAACACTGGATCAGCAGCTGCGTGAGAAAAGGCCGGTTAGAAGAGCTCTGTCCTCTCCAATTCCTTGCCGAATGCCTCCCCACCTCGGCTGCGCGCGCGAACCCTGCTACATCCCGGGGTGGCTCACTGGGAAGTTGGTGGGGTCCACGCGCAGCACATGTGCGTGCAGGTCGGCAAGCGGGCTCAGGACCGCGCGCAGGTTGTCCATGTGCTGGACGGCCACTCCCACCGCCTCGAGCACGCGTTGTCCGTGGCTCAGCAGCTGCACCTCGTCAAGGGGGTCGCCCAAGTGCTTAAAGTAGGTCTTGGTGCTGGGGTACACTGTGAAGAGCCTGCGGGAGCAAGGGTGAGGAGGGAGGGCGGTCCCTCCAGCGTCTGCGCCTCCCAGACCCCGAGAAACCCCGGTCAGGCCCGCCCCCCTCCCGACTCAGGCCCAACACCACAGTCTCCGCCTCGCTGCGATTCTAGAGACCCACACCTGAGCAGAAGCTCCGCCCCGAAGGGTGCCTCGTGGCCGGCGATCAGGTCCCAGACCTGTGTTACGTGGGCGCGCTCTTGGGCGCTGAGCATGGCGTTGGCGTGGCGTGCTCTGGGGGCCGCGCCCGCAGTCCCGGCCTCCTTATAGCGGCTCTGCCCCCCGGCGCCCTGCCCGCCCTTATCTTCAGGAGCGCGGCGGGAACCTGGGGACCCTGGTTGCCAACCCAGGTCCCTGTCACCGCAGAGGAACTGAATCACGCCGTGTGTGTGTGTGTGTGTGTGTGTGTGTGTGTGTGTGCGCGCGCGCGCCTTGGCTGCAGACTTTAGGGGGATCTACAATTATTCCACAGGGAGCCGATGAAGGGATTGGGAGAAAGAGCACGGAGGGCCAGGAAGTATCAAGGGTCCTCTCAGTACCTGAGCTGTGACAACAAGCTTTGAGGAAAGGCCCCTGAGTCCCTACACATACCCTACACGTACACACAATACGCTGACTGAAGCGACAGACTGGGTGATTTGGGAGGCGGGAAAGAGGCACAAACTCAGGTCTGACCCGAGAAAACGGCGTGGGCGGTCCTGGGCTGTTCTGCTCCCTCCGGTCGCGACTCTGGGGTCCTCAGGACCAAGGACCGGCCCCAAAGCACCCTTGGAGTGACCTCCAGGCCGGGGGTGACACAACGGTCGACCGTGTTCCTGTGAAGCCCCCATTCCCTCCCTTCATACTCCTCCGCTTCCCCCAATACTGAGACGCACGACCAGGCTCCCTCCATCCTCATCCATTTATTGGGGGTCCCAGGTGGAATCGTAAGAGGGTGCAGGGGAAGGGGAGGGCTCGAAGCCTGCCCTGGGGGTCGGGAGGTATCCTCAGCGGTACTTCTCGGTCAGGACGCGGGACACGATGGACAGGAACTTGTCCCAGGCGGCGTGCGCGTCGGCCGTGAAGTCGGCTGGGAAGTGCGAGGCCACCGTGACCAGCAGGCAGTGGGACAGCAGCTGGGGCGACAGGGCGGCTCAGGGCGGGCAAGGCGCGAGCGGCAGGCACCCAGCCCCGCCCCCGGACCCCGCCCCTCCCCGCCCCTGGCCCCGCCCCGCGCTCACCTTGAAGTTGACCGGGTCCACGCGCAGCACGTAGGCGTGCAGCTCGCTCAGCTTGGAGAGGGCCCCCGCCACGTTGTCGATGCTCTTGACCGCGTCGCCCACGGCGGCCACCACCTTGGAGCCGTGCGCGCGCAGCTGCGCGGAGCCCGCGTGCAGGTCGAAGTGCGGGAAGTAGGTCTTGGTCTGGGGGTAGCTGGAGAAGAGCCTGCGGGCGGGGCGGGGCGGGCCGGGACACGTCACGTTTGCACGCGGGAGTTAAAACGTAAATATTAGGGCAAAAAATGCAACTTGACCCCAATATGAACATTTTAAAGACAGACAGGATCGGTATTGTGGACTTTAGCTGTTGCCCCGGCTCCAGTATGGCCCGGCCCACCTCACCCTCACCGCCCCGTCCTCCAGTCATTCGTTCCTTCCTTCACTCACTCATTCAATCAACAATGATTGTGGAGACCTGGGTGCTGGGCGCGGAGGGAGAGACACAATCGACCCTCGTCACCCTCCCCCTGCCCCTCCTCTTCCTGCCCACTGACCAAGGTGCACCCGCCTCACCGCTGCTCATGTTCACTGAACCTGCATATGTCCCCTCCTCACTGTCCCCTCCTCACGGACCCTCCTCACTGTCCCCTCCTCACTGACCCCTCCTCACTGTCCCCTCCTCACGGACCCTCCTCACTGTCCCCTCACTGACCCTCCTCACTGACCCCTCCTCACTGACCCTTCTCACTGTCCCCTCCTCACGGACCCTCCTCACTGTCCCCTCCTCACTGACCCTCCTCACTGTCCCCTCCTCACTGACCCTCCTCACTGTCCCCTCACTGACCCTCCTCACTGTCCCCTCCTCACTGACCCTCCTCACTGTCCCCTCACTGACCCTCCTCACTGACCCTCCTCACTGTCCCCTCCTCACTGTCCCTCCTCACTGACCCATCCTCCCTGACCCCTCCTACTGACCCCTGTTCTCACTGACCCACACTGTCCCCTACGAGGCTCCATCCCAGCCCACCTGGTGCTCACCTCTCCAGGGCCTCGGTGCCGATGATGTCTGCCTGTGTGGAGATCTTGCCCCACATGGACACGATAATGGTCCTCTCAGCCCTGGTCAGAGACATGGTGGCGGCTGAGTGGGAGCTGGATGTGCTGAGAACTGGCGTCCGTGGTGCTCAGCCCCCAGGGTCCCCTTATATACACGTGGAGCCAGGGTGGGGGCCAGGCTGTGGTCATCGCTGGGAGAGG
>NW_026712045.1:0-18178 GCF_026419965.1 Kogia breviceps
AAGTCGCTTTTTTGTGAGTGGGACGCAACACGGCTGGATGGCTTCACGCCCTATTGTCGATCCGCGGTTGCAGGCTGAACCGCTGGTGAATTCTTCTTCGTGATGGGAAATGAGAGTGACATGTGCCCGACCAAACACCTCCAGCGAGTCTCTCATTGGTTCCCCCTCTTGCAGTTCATCCTGCGGACAAATTGCAGACGGTACGAAAGAGGCATGGAAAGGCGCCGAGTCTCCAAGTGGGGAGATTGTTAGTAAGGGGGCCTGAATGGAGAACACGAGCACCAGGAGAGGAAAACTGAGGTGAGTTTCAGAAAGCTTTCCCGATCCCACGGTGTAGCATCCGCTGGGTTTCCAATGAGTGCTTTCGCTGTCGGAAGATTGCGTTGAACCTGGAGAGTTGGGAGCCATGGAATGGGGAGCACGCAGGATTCCTTTCAAGGGTCTGCATTTGCTTTCCCAACCTCACCAATCGTCTCAGCCCCAAGAGTGTCCAGCCTTATGTCTTCTGCCGCTGGGGCTGTAGATGTGGTCAATCCTGGTTGCATACCAGTCCCTGAACGCATTTTGGAAGAATTTCTCTCTGATTTGCCCTGCTTGTTTCTTCTTTGTGTTGGAAATGTATCCTCAGAATGGGTCTGAGCTGATTTTCCCTGCTGGTTTTAGGCCGCTTTACACACCCTTGATGCACTTACACAGAGATATCAAGACTTAGCTTTTAAGATGCTTACTAGTCGGATAGATACTTGTGCGATGAACAGGGTCTGGTGAGTCCAGTTGATTGAGCAAGGAGTAGGTCGTGTCCATTCCATATTCGGTTTTCGGAAGGGTATCTGTGCTCATTTCAAACTCGAGTTTTATGCGTCACCGCACCTCACCTTTCCCCTGAAGCAGGCATAAGTGTGTTTTCTAAAAGCGTGACTCTGTTCTGTTTGGGGATTCCGTTCATGGGGAGCGATTTTTACATTCCCTCGATAAGTGATATCATAAGTTTCTTTTTTTGTGGGACTTATTTCACTGAGGATGATCGTACCTAAATCCACTCAGGATGCTGCTACCAGCCTCATGACGTGGATTTCATGGCTGAGTGACACTCCATTGGACCTACGTAGCACCACTTGTCCACTTGTCCACTTGTCTTTGTCCACTTGTCCACTCGTCTTTGTCCACTTGGCTCTTTCCTGGGATATGAAACGTGTACCGGAGTGGAGGTTCTTGTCAAGACAGCAGCCCTCAACTTTGGGGTCCCTGTGTCTGGTTGATTTTTTCATTTTCCCAAGGTCAACGCCCATGTGTGGAAGTGCCCTATGATCTGTGGTTCTGTGTTTTACATGGTTTGGGAAAGAGGATACACTTGTGAAGATTGGCTGTTGGCCATTGACATCCCGCCCATCAGCTTAACAAGGCTCCCTTGACTCCGTGGGCTGTCCTGCCTTTCTGGTTTTTAGACTTTTTTCGCCTGGCCCTTTTGCCCCGGGGGGGGCCGAGAGATTTCTTTGTAGTGCTGATTTGCTCTCCCAGGTTGCTTGGTTGGCCAAAAAGGGCGTATGCGTTTTTTCCTGAATATATTCAGGAAAAAACGCATACGCCCTTTTTGGCCAACCGCATCATTGTCCACGTTCTGGCGCTTTTCATGTGCTATCGGGGCCATTCCGATGTACCCGTTGACATCCGTTTCCTGCAGTTCTGCCTTGCGTTCAGCGCCTCTTCGTAGCCTGACCTCAATATATTTTGGGGCGATAGTTATCGTTTAGAACTCTGCAGGTTTGGGAAGTGCAGGGCCCCTGAGCTCCATTTCCCAAGTCGCTTTTTTGTGAGTGGGACGCAACACGGCTGGATGGCTTCACGCCCTATTGTCGATCCGCGGTGGCAGGCTGAACCGCTGGTGAATTCTTCTTCGTGATGGGAAATGAGAGTGACATGTGCCCGACCAAACACCTCCAGCGAGTCTCTCATTGGTTCCCCCTCTTGCAGTTCCTCCTGCGGACAAATTGCAGACGGTACGAAAGAGGCATGGAAAGGCGCCGAGTCTCCAAGTGGGGAGATTGTTAGTAAGGGGGCCTGAATGGAGAACACGAGCACCAGGAGAGGAAAACTGAGGTGAGTTTCAGAAAGCTTTCCCGATCCCACGGTGTAGCATCCGCTGGGTTTCCAATGAGTGCTTTCGCTGTCGGAAGATTGCGTTGAACCTGGAGAGTTGGGAGCCATGGAATGGGGAGCACGCAGGATTCCTTTCAAGGGTCTGCATTTGCTTTCCCAACCTCACCAATCGTCTCAGCCCCAAGAGTGTCCAGCCTTCTGTCTTCTGCCGCTGGGGCTGTAGATGTGGTCAATCCTGGTTGCATGCCAGTCCCTGAACGCATTTTGGAAGAATTTCTCTCTGTTTTGCCCTGCTTGTTTCTTCTTTGTGTTGGAAATGTATCCTCAGAATGGGTCTGAGCTGATTTTCCCTGCTGGTTTTAGGCCGCTTTACACACCCTTGATGCACTTACACAGAGATATCAAGACTTAGCTTTTAAGATGCTTACTAGTCGGATAGATACTTGTGCGATGAACAGGGTCTGGTGAGTCCAGTTGATTGAGCAAGGAGTAGGTCGTGTCCATTCCATATTCGGTTTTCGGAAGGGTATCTGTGCTCATTTCAAACTCGAGTTTTATGCGTCACCGCACCTCACCTTTCCCCTGAAGCAGGCATAAGTGTGTTTTCTAAAAGCGTGACTCTGTTCTGTTTGGGGATTCCGTTCATGGGGAGCGATTTTTACATTCCCTCGATAAGTGATATCATAAGTTTCTTTTTTTGTGGGACTTATTTCACTGAGGATGATCGTACCTAAATCCACTCAGGATGCTGCTACCAGCCTCATGACGTGGATTTCATGGCTGAGTGACACTCCATTGGACCTACGTAGCACCACTTGTCCACTTGTCCACTTGTCTTTGTCCACTTGTCCACTCGTCTTTGTCCACTTGGCTCTTTCCTGGGATATGAAACGTGTACCGGAGTGGAGGTTCTTGTCAAGACAGCAGCCCTCAACTTTGGGGTCCCTGTGTCTGGTTGATTTTTTCATTTTCCCAAGGTCAACGCCCATGTGTGGAAGTGCCCTATGCTCTGTGGTTCTGTGTTTTACATGGTTTGGGAAAGAGGATACACTTGTGAAGATTGGCTGTTGGCCATTGACATCCCGCCCATCAGCTTAACAAGGCTCCCTTGACTCCGTGGGCTGTCCTGCCTTTCTGGTTTTTAGACTTTTTTCGCCTGGCCCTTTTGCCCCGGGGGGGGGGCGAGAGATTTCTTTGTAGTGCTGATTTGCTCTCCCAGGTTGCTTGGTTGGCCAAAAAGGGCGTATGCGTTTTTTCCTGAATATATTCAGGAAAAAACGCATACGCCCTTTTTGGCCAACCGCATCATTGTCCACGTTCTGGCGCTTTTCATGTGCTATCGGGGCCATTCCGATGTACCCGTTGACATCCGTTTCCTGCAGTTCTGCCTTGCGTTCAGCGCCTCTTCGTAGCCTGACCTCAATATATTTTGGGGCGATAGTTATCGTTTAGAACTCTGCAGGTTTGGGAAGTGCAGGGCCCCTGAGCTCCATTTCCCAAGTCGCTTTTTTGTGAGTGGGACGCAACACGGCTGGATGGCTTCACGCCCTATTGTCGATCCGCGGTGGCAGGCTGAACCGCTGGTGAATTCTTCTTCGTGATGGGAAATGAGAGTGACATGTGCCCGACCAAACACCTCCAGCGAGTCTCTCATTGGTTCCCCCTCTTGCAGTTCATCCTGCGGACAAATTGCAGACGGTACGAAAGAGGCATGGAAAGGCGCCGAGTCTCCAAGTGGGGAGATTGTTAGTAAGGGGGCCTGAATGGAGAACACGAGCACCAGGAGAGGAAAACTTAGGTGGGTTTCAGAAAGCTTTCCCGATCCCACGGTGTAGCATCCGCTGGGTTTCCAATGAGTGCTTTCGCTGTCGGAAGATTGCGTTGAACCTGGAGAGTTGGGACCCATGGAAAGGGGAGCACGCAGGATTCCTTTCAAGGGTCTGCATTTGCTTTCCCAACCTCACCAATCGTCTCAGCCCCAAGAGTGTCCAGCCTTATGTCTTCTGCCGCTGGGGCTGTAGATGTGGTCAATCCTGGTTGCATGCCAGTCCCTGAACGCATTTTGGAAGAATTTCTCTCTGTTTTGCCCTGCTTGTTTCTTCTTTATGTTGGAAATGTATCCTCAGAATGGGTCTGAGCTGATTTTCCCTGCTGGTTTTAGGCCGCTTTACACACCCTTGATGCACTTACACAGAGATATCAAGACTTAGCTTTTAAGATGCTTACTAGTCGGATAGATACTTGTGCGATGAACAGGGTCTGGTGAGTCCAGTTGATTGAGCAAGGAGTAGGTCGTGTCCATTCCATATTCGGTTTTCGGAAGGGTATCTGTGCTCATTTCAAACTCGAGTTTTATGCGTCACCCCACCTCTCCTTTCCCCTGAAGCAGGCATAAGTGTGTTTTCTAAAAGCGTGACTCTGTTCTGTTTGGGGATTCCGTTCATGGGGAGCGATTTTTACATTCCCTCGATAAGTGATATCATAAGTTTCTTTTTTTGTGGGACTTATTTCACTGAGGATGATCGTACCTAAATCCACTCAGGATGCTGCTACCAGCCTCATGACGTGGATTTCATGGCTGAGTGACACTCCATTGGACCTACGTAGCACCACTTGTCCACTTGTCCACTTGTCTTTGTCCACTTGTCCACTCGTCTTTGTCCACTTGGCTCTTTCCTGGGATATGAAACGTCTACCGGAGTGGAGGTTCTTGTCAAGACAGCAGCCCTCAACTTTGGGGTCCCTGTGTCTGGTTGATTTTTTCATTTTCCCAAGGTCAACGCCCATGTGTGGAAGTGCCCTATGCTCTGTGGTTCTGTGTTTTACATGGTTTGGGAAAGAGGATACACTTGTGAAAATTGGCTGTTGGCCATTGACATCCCGCCCATCAGCTTAACAAGGCTCCCTTGACTCCGTGGGCTGTCCTGCCTTTCTGGTTTTTAGACTTTTTTCGCCTGGCCCTTTTGCCCCGGGGGGGGGGCGAGAGATTTCTTTGTAGTGCTGATTTGCTCTCCCAGGTTGCTTGGTTGGCCAAAAAGGGCGTATGCGTTTTTTCCTGAATATATTCAGGAAAAAACGCATACGCCCTTTTTGGCCAACCGCATCATTGTCCACGTTCTGGCGCTTTTCATGTGCTATCGGGGCCATTCCGATGTACCCGTTGACATCCGTTTCCTGCAGTTCTGCCTTGCGTTCAGCGCCTCTTCGTAGCCTGACCTCAATATATTTTGGGGCGATAGTTATCGTTTAGAACTCTGCAGGTTTGGGAAGTGCAGGGCCCCTGAGCTCCATTTCCCAAGTCGCTTTTTTGTGAGTGGGACGCAACACGGCTGGATGGCTTCACGCCCTATTGTCGATCCGCGGTGGCAGGCTGAACCGCTGGTGAATTCTTCTTTGTGATGGGAAATGAGAGTGACATGTGCCCGACCAAACACCTCCAGCGAGTCTCTCATTGGTTCCCCCTCTTGCAGTTCATCCTGCGGACAAATTGCAGACGGTACGAAAGAGGCATGGAAAGGCGCCGAGTCTCCAAGTGGGGAGATTGTTAGTAAGGGGGCCTGAATGGAGAACACGAGCACCAGGAGAGGAAAACTGAGGTGAGTTTCAGAAAGCTTTCCCGATCCCACGGTGTAGCATCCGCTGGGTTTCCAATGAGTGCTTTCGCTGTCGGAAGATTGCGTTGAACCTGGAGAGTTGGGAGCCATGGAATGGGGAGCACGCAGGATTCCTTTCAAGGGTCTGCATTTGCTTTCCCAACCTCACCAATCGTCTCAGCCCCAAGAGTGTCCAGCCTTATGTCTTCTGCCGCTGGGGCTGTAGATGTGGTCAATCCTGGTTGCATACCAGTCCCTGAACGCATTTTGGAAGAATTTCTCTCTGTTTTGCCCTGCTTGTTTCTTCTTTGTGTTGGAAATGTATCCTCAGAATGGGTCTGAGCTGATTTTCCCTGCTGGTTTTAGGCCGCTTTACACACACTTGATGCACTTACACAGAGATATCAAGACTTAGCTTTTAAGATGCTTACTAGTCGGATAGATACTTGTGCGATGAACAGGGTCTGGTGAGTCCAGTTGATTGAGCAAGGAGTAGGTCGTGTCCATTCCATATTCGGTTTTCGGAAGGGTATCTGTGCTCATTTCAAACTCGAGTTTTATGCGTCACCGCACCTCACCTTTCCCCTGAAGCAGGCATAAGTGTGTTTTCTAAAAGCGTGACTCTGTTCTGTTTGGGGATTCCGTTCATGGGGAGCGATTTTTACATTCCCTCGATAAGTGATATCATAAGTTTCTTTTTTTGTGGGACTTATTTCACTGAGGATGATCGTACCTAAATCCACTCAGGATGCTGCTACCAGCCTCATGACGTGGATTTCATGGCTGAGTGACACTCCATTGGACCTACGTAGCACCACTTGTCCACTTGTCCACTTGTCTTTGTCCACTTGTCCACTCGTCTTTGTCCACTTGGCTCTTTCCTGGGATATGAAACGTCTACCGGAGTGGAGGTTCTTGTCAAGACAGCAGCCCTCAACTTTGGGGTCCCTGTGTCTGGTTGATTTTTTCATTTTCCCAAGGTCAACGCCCATGTGGGGAAGTGCCCTATGCTCTGTGGTTCTGTGTTTTACATGGTTTGGGAAAGAGGATACACTTGTGAAGATTGGCTGTTGGCCATTGACATCCCGCCCATCAGCTTAACAAGGCTCCCTTGACTCCGTGGGCTGTCCTGCCTTTCTGGTTTTTAGACTTTTTTCGCCTGGCCCTTTTGCCCCGGGGGGGGGGGGCGAGAGATTTCTTTGTAGTGCTGATTTGCTCTCCCAGGTTGCTTGGTTGGCCAAAAAGGGCGTATGCGTTTTTTCCTGAATATATTCAGGAAAAAACGCATACGCCCTTTTTGGCCAACCGCATCATTGTCCACGTTCTGGCGCTTTTCATGTGCTATCGGGGCCATTCCGATGTACCCGTTGACATCCGTTTCCTGCAGTTCTGCCTTGCGTTCAGCGCCTCTTCGTAGCCTGACCTCAATATATTTTGGGGCGATAGTTATCGTTTAGAACTCTGCAGGTTTGGGAAGTGCAGGGCCCCTGAGCTCCATTTCCCAAGTCGCTTTTTTGTGAGTGGGACGCAACACGGCTGGATGGCTTCACGCCCTATTGTCGATCCGCGGTGGCAGGCTGAACCGCTGGTGAATTCTTCTTCGTGATGGGAAATGAGAGTGACATGTGCCCGACCAAACACCTCCAGCGAGTCTCTCATTGGTTCCCCCTCTTGCAGTTCATCCTGCGGACAAATTGCAGACGGTACGAAAGAGGCATGGAAAGGCGCCGAGTCTCCAAGTGGGGAGATTGTTAGTAAGGGGGCCTGAATGGAGAACACGAGCACCAGGAGAGGAAAACTGAGGTGAGTTTCAGAAAGCTTTCCCGATCCCACGGTGTAGCATCCGCTGGGTTTCCAATGAGTGCTTTCGCTGTCGGAAGATTGCGTTGAACCTGGAGAGTTGGGAGCCATGGAATGGGGAGCACGCAGGATTCCTTTCAAGGGTCTGCATTTGCTTTCCCAACCTCACCAATCGTCTCAGCCCCAAGAGTGTCCAGCCTTATGTCTTCTGCCGCTGGGGCTGTAGATGTGGTCAATCCTGGTTGCATGCCAGTCCCTGAACGCATTTTGGAAGAATTTCTCTCTGTTTTGCCCTGCTTGTTTCTTCTTTGTGTTGGAAATGTATCCTCAGAATGGGTCTGAGCTGATTTTCCCTGCTGGTTTTAGGCCGCTTTACACACACTTGATGCACTTACACAGAGATATCAAGACTTAGCTTTTAAGATGCTTACTAGTCGGATAGATACTTGTGCGATGAACAGGGTCTGGTGAGTCCAGTTGATTGAGCAAGGAGTAGGTCGTGTCCATTCCATATTCGGTTTTCGGAAGGGTATCTGTGCTCATTTCAAACTCGAGTTTTATGCGTCACCGCACCTCACCTTTCCCCTGAAGCAGGCATAAGTGTGTTTTCTAAAAGCGTGACTCTGTTCTGTTTGGGGATTCCGTTCATGGGGAGCGATTTTTACATTCCCTCGATAAGTGATATCATAAGTTTCTTTTTTTGTGGGACTTATTTCACTGAGGATGATCGTACCTAAATCCACTCAGGATGCTGCTACCAGCCTCATGACGTGGATTTCATGGCTGAGTGACACTCCATTGGACCTACGTAGCACCACTTGTCCACTTGTCCACTTGTCTTTGTCCACTTGTCCACTCGTCTTTGTCCACTTGGCTCTTTCCTGGGATATGAAACGTGTACCGGAGTGGAGGTTCTTGTCAAGACAGCAGCCCTCAACTTTGGGGTCCCTGTGTCTGGTTGATTTTTTCATTTTCCCAAGGTCAACGCCCATGTGTGGAAGTGCCCTATGCTCTGTGGTTCTGTGTTTTACATGGTTTGGGAAAGAGGATACACTTGTGAAGATTGGCTGTTGGCCATTGACATCCCGCCCATCAGCTTAACAAGGCTCCCTTGACTCCGTGGGCTGTCCTGCCTTTCTGGTTTTTAGACTTTTTTCGCCTGGCCCTTTTGCCCCGGGGGGGGGGGCCGAGAGATTTCTTTGTAGTGCTGATTTGCTCTCCCAGGTTGCTTGGTTGGCCAAAAAGGGCGTATGCGTTTTTTCCTGAATATATTCAGGAAAAAACGCATACGCCCTTTTTGGCCAACCGCATCATTGTCCACGTTCTGGCGCTTTTCATGTGCTATCGGGGCCATTCCGATGTACCCGTTGACATCCGTTTCCTGCAGTTCTGCCTTGCGTTCAGCGCCTCTTCGTAGCCTGACCTCAATATATTTTGGGGCGATAGTTATCGTTTAGAACTCTGCAGGTTTGGGAAGTGCAGGGCCCCTGAGCTCCATTTCCCAAGTCGCTTTTTTGTGAGTGGGACGCAACACGGCTGGATGGCTTCACGCCCTATTGTCGATCCGCGGTTGCAGGCTGAACCGCTGGTGAATTCTTCTTCGTGATGGGAAATGAGAGTGACATGTGCCCGACCAAACACCTCCAGCGAGTCTCTCATTGGTTCCCCCTCTTGCAGTTCATCCTGCGGACAAATTGCAGACGGTACGAAAGAGGCATGGAAAGGCGCCGAGTCTCCAAGTGGGGAGATTGTTAGTAAGGGGGCCTGAATGGAGAACACGAGCACCAGGAGAGGAAAACTGAGGTGAGTTTCAGAAAGCTTTCCCGATCCCACGGTGTAGCATCCGCTGGGTTTCCAATGAGTGCTTTCGCTGTCGGAAGATTGCGTTGAACCTGGAGAGTTGGGAGCCATGGAATGGGGAGCACGCAGGATTCCTTTCAAGGGTCTGCATTGGCTTTCCCAACCTCACCAATCGTCTCAGCCCCAAGAGTGTCCAGCCTTATGTCTTCTGCCGCTGGGGCTGTAGATGTGGTCAATCCTGGTTGCATGCCAGTCCCTGAACGCATTTTGGAAGAATTTCTCTCTGTTTTGCCCTGCTTGTTTCTTCTTTGTGTTGGAAATGTATCCTCAGAATGGGTCTGAGCTGATTTTCCCTGCTGGTTTTAGGCCGCTTTACACACCCTTGATGCACTTACACAGAGATATCAAGACTTAGCTTTTAAGATGCTTACTAGTCGGATAGATACTTGTGCGATGAACAGGGTCTGGTGAGTCCAGTTGATTGAGCAAGGAGTAGGTCGTGTCCATTCCATATTCGGTTTTCGGAAGGGTATCTGTGCTCATTTCAAACTCGAGTTTTATGCGTCACCGCACCTCACCTTTCCCCTGAAGCAGGCATAAGTGTGTTTTCTAAAAGCGTGACTCTGTTCTGTTTGGGGATTCCGTTCATGGGGAGCGATTTTTACATTCCCTCGATAAGTGATATCATAAGTTTCTTTTTTTGTGGGACTTATTTCACTGAGGATGATCGTACCTAAATCCACTCAGGATGCTGCTACCAGCCTCATGACGTGGATTTCATGGCTGAGTGACACTCCATTGGACCTACGTAGCACCACTTGTCCACTTGTCCACTTGTCTTTGTCCACTTGTCCACTCGTCTTTGTCCACTTGGCTCTTTCCTGGGATATGAAACGTGTACCGGAGTGGAGGTTCTTGTCAAGACAGCAGCCCTCAACTTTGGGGTCCCTGTGTCTGGTTGATTTTTTCATTTTCCCAAGGTCAACGCCCATGTGTGGAAGTGCCCTATGCTCTGTGGTTCTGTGTTTTACATGGTTTGGGAAAGAGGATACACTTGTGAAGATTGGCTGTTGGCCATTGACATCCCGCCCATCAGCTTAACAAGGCTCCCTTGACTCCGTGGGCTGTCCTGCCTTTCTGGTTTTTAGACTTTTTTCGCCTGGCCCTTTTGCCCCGGGGGGGGGGCGAGAGATTTCTTTGTAGTGCTGATTTGCTCTCCCAGGTTGCTTGGTTGGCCAAAAAGGGCGTATGCGTTTTTTCCTGAATATATTCAGGAAAAAACGCATACGCCCTTTTTGGCCAACCGCATCATTGTCCACGTTCTGGCGCTTTTCATGTGCTATCGGGGCCATTCCGATGTACCCGTTGACATCCGTTTCCTGCAGTTCTGCCTTGCGTTCAGCGCCTCTTCGTAGCCTGACCTCAATATATTTTGGGGCGATAGTTATCGTTTAGAACTCTGCAGGTTTGGGAAGTGCAGGGCCCCTGAGCTCCATTTCCCAAGTCGCTTTTTTGTGAGTGGGACGCAACACGGCTGGATGGCTTCACGCCCTATTGTCGATCCGCGGTGGCAGGCTGAACCGCTGGTGAATTCTTCTTCGTGATGGGAAATGAGAGTGACATGTGCCCGACCAAACACCTCCAGCGAGTCTCTCATTGGTTCCCCCTCTTGCAGTTCATCCTGCGGACAAATTGCAGACGGTACGAAAGAGGCATGGAAAGGCGCCGAGTCTCCAAGTGGGGAGATTGTTAGTAAGGGGGCCCGAATGGAGAACACGAGCACCAGGAGAGGAAAACTGAGGTGAGTTTCAGAAAGCTTTCCCGATCCCACGGTGTAGCATCCGCTGGGTTTCCAGTGAGTGCTTTCGCTGTCGGAAGATTGCGTTGAACCTGGAGAGTTGGGAGCCATGGAATGGGGAGCACGCAGGATTCCTTTCAAGGGTCTGCATTTGCTTTCCCAACCTCACCAATCGTCTCAGCCCCAAGAGTGTCCAGCCTTATGTCTTCTGCCGCTGGGGCTGTAGATGTGGTCAATCCTGGTTGCATGCCAGTCCCTGAACGCATTTTGGAAGAATTTCTCTCTGTTTTGCCCTGCTTGTTTCTTCTTTGTGTTGGAAATGTATCCTCAGAATGGGTCTGAGCTGATTTTCCCTGCTGGTTTTAGGCCGCTTTACACACACTTGATGCACTTACACAGAGATATCAAGACTTAGCTTTTAAGATGCTTACTAGTCGGATAGATACTTGTGCGATGAACAGGGTCTGGTGAGTCCAGTTGATTGAGCAAGGAGTAGGTCGTGTCCATTCCATATTCGGTTTTCGGAAGGGTATCTGTGCTCATTTCAAACTCGAGTTTTATGCGTCACCGCACCTCACCTTTCCCCTGAAGCAGGCATAAGTGTGTTTTCTAAAAGCGTGACTCTGTTCTGTTTGGGGATTCCGTTCATGGGGAGCGATTTTTACATTCCCTCGATAAGTGATATCATAAGTTTCTTTTTTTGTGGGACTTATTTCACTGAGGATGATCGTACCTAAATCCACTCAGGATGCTGCTACCAGCCTCATGACGTGGATTTCATGGCTGAGTGACACTCCATTGGACCTACGTAGCACCACTTGTCCACTTGTCCACTTGTCTTTGTCCACTTGTCCACTCGTCTTTGTCCACTTGGCTCTTTCCTGGGATATGAAACGTGTACCGGAGTGGAGGTTCTTGTCAAGACAGCAGCCCTCAACTTTGGGGTCCCTGTGTCTGGTTGATTTTTTCATTTTCCCAAGGTCAACGCCCATGTGTGGAAGTGCCCTATGCTCTGTGGTTCTGTGTTTTACATGGTTTGGGAAAGAGGATACACTTGTGAAGATTGGCTGTTGGCCATTGACATCCCGCCCATCAGCTTAACAAGGCTCCCTTGACTCCGTGGGCTGTCCTGCCTTTCTGGTTTTTAGACTTTTTTCGCCTGGCCCTTTTGCCCCCGGGGGGGGGGGGCGAGAGATTTCTTTGTAGTGCTGATTTGCTCTCCCAGGTTGCTTGGTTGGCCAAAAAGGGCGTATGCGTTTTTTCCTGAATATATTCAGGAAAAAACGCATACGCCCTTTTTGGCCAACCGCATCATTGTCCACGTTCTGGCGCTTTTCATGTGCTATCGGGGCCATTCCGATGTACCCGTTGACATCCGTTTCCTGCAGTTCTGCCTTGCGTTCAGCGCCTCTTCGTAGCCTGCGCTCAATATATTTTGGGGCGATAGTTATCGTTTAGAACTCTGCAGGTTTGGGAAGTGCAGGGCCCCTGAGCTCCATTTCCCAAGTCGCTTTTTTGTGAGTGGGACGCAACACGGCTGGATGGCTTCACGCCCTATTGTCGATCCGCGGTGGCAGGCTGAACCGCTGGTGAATTCTTCTTCGTGATGGGAAATGAGAGTGACATGTGCCCGACCAAACACCTCCAGCGAGTCTCTCATTGGTTCCCCCTCTTGCAGTTCATCCTGCGGACAAATTGCAGACGGTACGAAAGAGGCATGGAAAGGCGCCGAGTCTCCAAGTGGGGAGATTGTTAGTAAGGGGGCCCGAATGGAGAACACGAGCACCAGGAGAGGAAAACTGAGGTGAGTTTCAGAAAGCTTTCCCGATCCCACGGTGTAGCATCCGCTGGGTTTCCAGTGAGTGCTTTCGCTGTCGGAAGATTGCGTTGAACCTGGAGAGTTGGGAGCCATGGAATGGGGAGCACGCAGGATTCCTTTCAAGGGTCTGCATTTGCTTTCCCAACCTCACCAATCGTCTCAGCCCCAAGAGTGTCCAGCCTTATGTCTTCTGCCGCTGGGGCTGTAGATGTGGTCAATCCTGGTTGCATGCCAGTCCCTGAACGCATTTTGGAAGAATTTCTCTCTGTTTTGCCCTGCTTGTTTCTTCTTTGTGTTGGAAATGTATCCTCAGAATGGGTCTGAGCTGATTTTCCCTGCTGGTTTTAGGCCGCTTTACACACACTTGATGCACTTACACAGAGATATCAAGACTTAGCTTTTAAGATGCTTACTAGTCGGATAGATACTTGTGCGATGAACAGGGTCTGGTGAGTCCAGTTGATTGAGCAAGGAGTAGGTCGTGTCCATTCCATATTCGGTTTTCGGAAGGGTATCTGTGCTCATTTCAAACTCGAGTTTTATGCGTCACCGCACCTCACCTTTCCCCTGAAGCAGGCATAAGTGTGTTTTCTAAAAGCGTGACTCTGTTCTGTTTGGGGATTCCGTTCATGGGGAGCGATTTTTACATTCCCTCGATAAGTGATATCATAAGTTTCTTTTTTTGTGGGACTTATTTCACTGAGGATGATCGTACCTAAATCCACTCAGGATGCTGCTACCAGCCTCATGACGTGGATTTCATGGCTGAGTGACACTCCATTGGACCTACGTAGCACCACTTGTCCACTTGTCCACTTGTCTTTGTCCACTTGTCCACTCGTCTTTGTCCACTTGGCTCTTTCCTGGGATATGAAACGTGTACCGGAGTGGAGGTTCTTGTCAAGACAGCAGCCCTCAACTTTGGGGTCCCTGTGTCTGGTTGATTTTTTCATTTTCCCAAGGTCAACGCCCATGTGTGGAAGTGCCCTATGCTCTGTGGTTCTGTGTTTTACATGGTTTGGGAAAGAGGATACACTTGTGAAGATTGGCTGTTGGCCATTGACATCCCGCCCATCAGCTTAACAAGGCTCCCTTGACTCCGTGGGCTGTCCTGCCTTTCTGGTTTTTAGACTTTTTTCGCCTGGCCCTTTTGCCCCCGGGGGGGGGGGGCGAGAGATTTCTTTGTAGTGCTGATTTGCTCTCCCAGGTTGCTTGGTTGGCCAAAAAGGGCGTATGCGTTTTTTCCTGAATATATTCAGGAAAAAACGCATACGCCCTTTTTGGCCAACCGCATCATTGTCCACGTTCTGGCGCTTTTCATGTGCTATCGGGGCCATTCCGATGTACCCGTTGACATCCGTTTCCTGCAGTTCTGCCTTGCGTTCAGCGCCTCTTCGTAGCCTGCGCTCAATATATTTTGGGGCGATAGTTATCGTTTAGAACTCTGCAGGTTTGGGAAGTGCAGGGCCCCTGAGCTCCATTTCCCAAGTCGCTTTTTTGTGAGTGGGACGCAACACGGCTGGATGGCTTCACGCCCTATTGTCGATCCGCGGTGGCAGGCTGAACCGCTGGTGAATTCTTCTTCGTGATGGGAAATGAGAGTGACATGTGCCCGACCAAACACCTCCAGCGAGTCTCTCATTGGTTCCCCCTCTTGCAGTTCATCCTGCGGACAAATTGCAGACGGTACGAAAGAGGCATGGAAAGGCGCCGAGTCTCCAAGTGGGGAGATTGTTAGTAAGGGGGCCCGAATGGAGAACACGAGCACCAGGAGAGGAAAACTGAGGTGAGTTTCAGAAAGCTTTCCCGATCCCACGGTGTAGCATCCGCTGGGTTTCCAATGAGTGCTTTCGCTGTCGGAAGATTGCGTTGAACCTGGAGAGTTGGGAGCCATGGAATGGGGAGCACGCAGGATTCCTTTCAAGGGTCTGCATTTGCTTTCCCAACCTCACCAATCGTCTCAGCCCCAAGAGTGTCCAGCCTTATGTCTTCTGCCGCTGGGGCTGTAGATGTGGTCAATCCTGGTTGCATGCCAGTCCCTGAACGCATTTTGGAAGAATTTCTCTCTGTTTTGCCCTGCTTGTTTCTTCTTTGTGTTGGAAATGTATCCTCAGAATGGGTCTGAGCTGATTTTCCCTGCTGGTTTTAGGCCGCTTTACACACACTTGATGCACTTACACAGAGATATCAAGACTTAGCTTTTAAGATGCTTACTAGTCGGATAGATACTTGTGCGATGAACAGGGTCTGGTGAGTCCAGTTGATTGAGCAAGGAGTAGGTCGTGTCCATTCCATATTCGGTTTTCGGAAGGGTATCTGTGCTCATTTCAAACTCGAGTTTTATGCGTCACCGCACCTCACCTTTCCCCTGAAGCAGGCATAAGTGTGTTTTCTAAAAGCGTGACTCTGTTCTGTTTGGGGATTCCGTTCATGGGGAGCGATTTTTACATCCCCTCGATAAGTGATATCATAAGTTTCTTTTTTTGTGGGACTTATTTCACTGAGGATGATCGTACCTAAATCCACTCAGGATGCTGCTACCAGCCTCATGACGTGGATTTCATGGCTGAGTGACACTCCATTGGACCTACGTAGCACCACTTGTCCACTTGTCCACTTGTCTTTGTCCACTTGTCCACTCGTCTTTGTCCACTTGGCTCTTTCCTGGGATATGAAACGTGTACCGGAGTGGAGGTTCTTGTCAAGACAGCAGCCCTCAACTTTGGGGTCCCTGTGTCTGGTTGATTTTTTCATTTTCCCAAGGTCAACGCCCATGTGTGGAAGTGCCCTATGCTCTGTGGTTCTGTGTTTTACATGGTTTGGGAAAGAGGATACACTTGTGAAGATTGGCTGTTGGCCATTGACATCCCGCCCATCAGCTTAACAAGGCTCCCTTGACTCCGTGGGCTGTCCTGCCTTTCTGGTTTTTAGACTTTTTTCGCCTGGCCCTTTTGCCCCGGGGGGGGGGGCGAGAGATTTCTTTGTAGTGCTGATTTGCTCTCCCAGGTTGCTTGGTTGGCCAAAAAGGGCGTATGCGTTTTTTCCTGAATATATTCAGGAAAAAACGCATACGCCCTTTTTGGCCAACCGCATCATTGTCCACGTTCTGGCGCTTTTCATGTGCTATCGGGGCCATTCCGATGTACCCGTTGACATCCGTTTCCTGCAGTTCTGCCTTGCGTTCAGCGCCTCTTCGTAGCCTGACCTCAATATATTTTGGGGCGATAGTTATCGTTTAGAACTCTGCAGGTTTGGGAAGTGCAGGGCCCCTGAGCTCAATTTCCCAAGTCGCTTTTTTGTGAGTGGGACGCAACACGGCTGGATGGCTTCACGCCCTATTGTCGATCCGGGGTGGCAGGCTGAACCGCTGGTGAATTCTTCTTCGTGATGGGAAATGAGAGTGACATGTGCCCGACCAAACACCTCCAGCGAGTCTCTCATTGGTTCCCCCTCTTGCAGTTCATCCTGCGGACAAATTGCAGACGGTACGAAAGAGGCATGGAAAGGCGCCGAGTCTCCAAGTGGGGAGATTGTTAGTAAGGGGGCCCGAATGGAGAACACGAGCACCAGGAGAGGAAAACTGAGGTGAGTTTCAGAAAGCTTTCCCGATCCCACGGTGTAGCATCCGCTGGGTTTCCAGTGAGTGCTTTCGCTGTCGGAAGATTGCGTTGAACCTGGAGAGTTGGGAGCCATGGAATGGGGAGCACGCAGGATTCCTTTCAAGGGTCTGCATTTGCTTTCCCAACCTCACCAATCGTCTCAGCCCCAAGAGTGTCCAGCCTTATGTCTTCTGCCGCTGGGGCTGTAGATGTGGTCAATCCTGGTTGCATGCCAGTCCCTGAACGCATTTTGGAAGAATTTCTCTCTGTTTTGCCCTGCTTGTTTCTTCTTTGTGTTGGAAATGTATCCTCAGAATGGGTCTGAGCTGATTTTCCCTGCTGGTTTTAGGCCGCTTTACACACACTTGATGCACTTACACAGAGATATCAAGACTTAGCTTTTAAGATGCTTACTAGTCGGATAGATACTTGTGCGATGAACAGGGTCTGGTGAGTCCAGTTGATTGAGCAAGGAGTAGGTCGTGTCCATTCCATATTCGGTTTTCGGAAGGGTATCTGTGCTCATTTCAAACTCGAGTTTTATGCGTCACCGCACCTCACCTTTCCCCTGAAGCAGGCATAAGTGTGTTTTCTAAAAGCGTGACTCTGTTCTGTTTGGGGATTCCGTTCATGGGGAGCGATTTTTACATTCCCTCGATAAGTGATATCATAAGTTTCTTTTTTTGTGGGACTTATTTCACTGAGGATGATCGTACCTAAATCCACTCAGGATGCTGCTACCAGCCTCATGACGTGGATTTCATGGCTGAGTGACACTCCATTGGACCTACGTAGCACCACTTGTCCACTTGTCCACTTGTCTTTGTCCACTTGTCCACTCGTCTTTGTCCACTTGGCTCTTTCCTGGGATATGAAACGTGTACCGGAGTGGAGGTTCTTGTCAAGACAGCAGCCCTCAACTTTGGGGTCCCTGTGTCTGGTTGATTTTTTCATTTTCCCAAGGTCAACGCCCATGTGTGGAAGTGCCCTATGCTCTGTGGTTCTGTGTTTTACATGGTTTGGGAAAGAGGATACACTTGTGAAGATTGGCTGTTGGCCATTGACATCCCGCCCATCAGCTTAACAAGGCTCCCTTGACTCCGTGGGCTGTCCTGCCTTTCTGGTTTTTAGACTTTTTTCGCCTGGCCCTTTTGCCCCCGGGGGGGGGGGGGCGAGAGATTTCTTTGTAGTGCTGATTTGCTCTCCCAGGTTGCTTGGTTGGCCAAAAAGGGCGTATGCGTTTTTTCCTGAATATATTCAGGAAAAAACGCATACGCCCTTTTTGGCCAACCGCATCATTGTCCACGTTCTGGCGCTTTTCATGTGCTATCGGGGCCATTCCGATGTACCCGTTGACTTCCGTTTCCTGCAGTTCTGCCTTGCGTTCAGCGCCTCTTCGTAGCCTGCGCTCAATATATTTTGGGGCGATAGTTATCGTTTAGAACTCTGCAGGTTTGGGAAGTGCAGGGCCCCTGAGCTCCATTTCCCAAGTCGCTTTTTTGTGAGTGGGACGCAACACGGCTGGATGGCTTCACGCCCTATTGTCGATCCGCGGTGGCAGGCTGAACCGCTGGTGAATTCTTCTTCGTGATGGGAAATGAGAGTGACATGTGCCCGACCAAACACCTCCAGCGAGTCTCTCATTGGTTCCCCCTCTTGCAGTTCATCCTGC
>NW_026712046.1:0-18031 GCF_026419965.1 Kogia breviceps
GAAACACTTACTTACAGGGTAAAACAACTAGCCTTCATTTGCCTTAGAAACAAGAGATGAAATGTGTTTTTTAAAACTCCTAACATTTAAGGAATATCTTCCACGTCTACTCTTTTCATAGCCAGATTCTAATTTCTCTTCCTTACAGGAAACCTAGATACTGGATAGAAGGTGAAAAGTTCCATAACTTTCTGTATTCCTGGTTTTGCATACTTCTCACCCTTAGAGAGTTAATGTTTCCTCTTGGTGCAGATGTGAATGTGAATTCAATGAAGTTGTATTTTTATATGGAGTTAATAATATGAAGGATATAATACTAGATACTAATTGTAAAAATTGTAAAAACCTGCTGGTTGGTGGAGTTGGTGCAGTGTAAATAGCAGGTAGAACACTGAGTAGCAGGTAGTAAGATGCTTTTGTTGGTTTGATGGTCAATTTGAGAGGATCCTAGAGACTGGGTGCACAACACAGTATTATCCATCTCAAAACCTAAGAAAAAAGTAAAAAGATTGATGAGTGATGAACAGAGAGGAATATTTCTTAAAGAGGCCTGGTTAGAGGATAAATCTGTGATTATATCAAAATTCAGTGGTCTTGGTATTTACTGCTCAGGTGATTGGATGCCTCCCAGCAGGAAATTTGCTATGATGACTTTTAATTCTTAAAATGAAAAAATCTTGTAGAAAATATAATTGTCCTGAGAGTTCAAGAATGTGTAAGATTTTAATGCCGAGAAATCATTTGATTGACTTTTTAAAAATCTGAATTAAATCATGTCTTGAAACAGACTGTTGTTTTGGCCACAATAATGATGACAGCTGGTAATCATCTAGAATATGTGATTTCCAAGCATTTTGATGTAAAGACTCCATTCTAAAATGAAAGTAAAAGTAATTCAAAACATGTATGGTAACAAAATTCTACTATGAATTTAATAAGACATTAACTAGAATATGCTATTATTTCTGAAAAAGTAAAAGACACAAATGTGTGAAAAATGTTATTTAGGCAGACAGTGCTTACTTAGATTTCATGTGGATTCATGGACATTTTGATCATTATCTGAGGCTCCCCAGGGCTCTCTGGATCATAGGTACGTAGTCACTCATTCAGGGTGTTTGTTCCCAGCAAACATAATGAAATGTGATGGCTTCACACACGTGCCTAGCAATTTGGCTTTCAGAATATTTAAAAATGAGTGATAACTACTTGATATTCAGATTCATACAGGGTAGCTTTTGCACATCTTCCTCAATGGAAGCTGACAACAGAAGGAGAAAATGAGGAAAAAAAGAAACAGAATTCCTTCCTTGCACATGGACTCCTCATAGATGTGATAACAATTGGCTATCTGTTCACCAGACTTGCTTTCTCACTGAACACATATTTAGTTTATATTTTATATTTCCTAGTTATAGTTTATAACTAGTTTATAGCTAGTTTATATTTCCATTCTTCCTTTGCGATGAGATGTGGCCACGTGACTGTGTTCTAGAAAATGGAATGTGAGTAGAAATGTGTATGCTCCTTCTAGTCCCAGCACCTTAAATCTCACCAGGTGTGATTCTTCAAGCTGTTTTCCTTTCCAGCTGGCTGGAATAGAGACAAGATGGGGTGTGACCTTGTAAATGGCAGAGCAACCTATGGAAGGCTCAGTCCCTGAATGGACACTTCAAGGGGGTCTACCCACCAATCAAGGGCATCAGTTTGGAAATTACGTGAATGAGGAATAGGTTTTTATTGCATTTAAGGCATCATATTATTTGAATTTTCTTATGATTGTGACCTTAACTAATGCACTATGAGTTAAATATTGAATTACTTTTAACAACTGGTGATTACTCTAACGTCTTTGTGATTCTATGAGGTGGACTAAGAGATGGAGAGTAAAATGTGTCCTCTCCTGCACATCTTCTGTGTAAAATTTGCACAATCTCTGGGTACTGTTAGTTTATCTTCAATGTGAGGTGTAACATGCATACATTTTACATATGTTAGCTCATATGTTTTTAAATATTTTTATTGAGGGAAAATTTACATATAGAGAAATGCATATGAATTAAGTGTACAATTCAGTGAGTTTTGGTTAAATGTTTATACTTATTTAACCAACACCTACACCGAAATAAAGGACATTCCCATCATCCCGCAAAAATCCCACATGCCACTTTCCAGTCGACCCCAAGCCACTCTTCCTCCCATAGGCAACCACTATGGATTTCTATCACCATAGATTAATTCTCCCTGATTTTGAACTTTACATGAATGGAATTATACTAATATACTCTGATGTATGTTTGGCTTCTTTTGCATAACATAAACTTCCATGCTGCTTGTGTATCAGTAGTTAATTCTTTTGTATTGTTGAGTAGTATTCCATTATGATGAATATACTGCAATAATTTATTCATCCTTATGTTGATGACATTTGTGTTCTTTTTAGCTTGGAAGTATTATAAACATTCTTGTGCAAGTGTTTTAAAATATATATTAAATTTATTTTATTTTATATTGGAGTATTGTTGATTTACAATGTTGAGTTAGTTTCAGATATATAGCAAAGTGCTTCTATTACACATATACATTTATCTATTCTTTTTCAAATTATTTTCCTATGTAAGTTATTATAGAATATTGAGTAGAGTTCCCTGTGCTATACAGTAGGTCTTGTTTGTTATTTATTTTAAATATAGTAGTGTGTATATGTTAATCCCAAATTCCTAATTTATCCCTTCCCCCACTTTTCTCCTTTGGTAACTAGAAGTTTGTTTTCTAAGTCTGTGAGTATATTTCTGTTTTGTAAATAAATTCATTGGTATCATTTTTTTGGATACCACTTACAAGTGATATCATATGATATTTGCCTTTCTCTGTGTGACTTCCCTTAGCATGATAATCTATACTAGGTACATCCATATTGCTGCAAATGGCATTATTTCATTTTTATGGCTGAGTAATATTCCATTGTATATATGCACCACATCTTTTTTATCCATTCATCTGTTGATGGACATTTAGGTTTCTTCCATGTCTTGGCTATTGTAAATAGTGCTGCAATGAACATTGTGGTACATGTATTTGTTTGAATTAGAGTTTTCTCCTGATATATGTCCAGGAGAGGGATTGCAAGATCATATGGTAGTTCTATTTTTAGATTTTAAAGGAACCTCCATACTGTTCTCCATAGTGGCTGTACATTTACATTCCCACCAACAGTGTAGGAGGGTTACCTTTTCTCCACACTCCCTCCAGCATTTATAGTTTGTAGACTTTTTGATGATGGCCATTCTGACTGCTGTGAGGTTATATCTCATTGTAGTTTTGATTTGCAATTCTCTAATAATTTTCATAGGCATCTTGGCCATCTGTATTAAACATATTTTTAAATTTATCTTGGGTATATACCTTAGTAGACTTACTACATCAGAGGGGAGATATATGTTTCACATTTTTAGAAAGAGTTTTCCAAAGTACAGTGCCATATTACACTCAAAGTTCTAGTTATTCCACATATTTACCAATATTTGGTGTTGTGAACCTTTTTATACTTTGCCTATTCTGGGTGTGGAATTGTGTATCATTTTAGTTTTAATTTGCATTTACCTGCTACTTAATACTGATACTAATACATTAATACATTTCACTTGTTTAATAATCATTTATATGTGATATTCTGTAAAGTTCAAATATATTGACCATTGTTTTGGGCTGTTTGTCTTTTTATTATGAATTAGTAAGATATCATTAGTATTCTGGGTACAAAGTCTTTGTCAGGGATATGTGCCAGGAATATTTTTTTCAGTATATGCCTCACCTTTTTATTTTCTTTCCATGATGTCTTTGATGAACAAAATATTATAGTATTGATGAAATCAATCTATGCATTTTTAAAGTTTTTATATTTAGTGTTTTCTGTATTCTCTCTGAAAAATCTTTGCCTTTCCCCAGATCATGAAGATATGCTCATCTGTTTTCTTTCAGCAAGTTTATAGTTTACTTTAAAATTTAGGTCTCTTTTATGTCTCAAATTAATTTTTCTGTATGGTGTGATATGGGACCAAAATTTATTTTTCCTAAAAATTTATATAGTCGGTCCATGGTCTTTGTTTAAAAGCATATTTTTTTCTATTAAATGGCCTCAACATTAACATGTTTGTCAAAAAAAAATAGACCACAAATATGAAGGGCTATCTCTATACTTTATATTTTGTTTATTTGTTTACCTATCCTTCCCCAATACTCATTGCACTGATTATTAAAACTGTAATTAGTCTCTAAATCAGGGAGTGTAAGTTCTGTAATTTTATTCTTATTTTTCAAAATTGCTTGGGCTATTTTATATCTCTTCTCTGTGTTCCAATTCCTTGAAAGTGTTGTTTCACATGTTTGTCCAGTTTTATATTTACACCTTCTTGACTGAAAACATAAGTCCTTTCTCTTCTGCTATTTTTTTCTAACTTAAACAAATGTTTTATAAAAATATGACTCCTCAATACAATCCACATTTTCCTAGGTTGCATTCCCACTGCAGCCTTCTCCTTTTTGAGACTCTCTGGGAAGGTGAGTTAGATCACTGTCCCAACCATTATCATTTGGTAGAATATGCCATTAAATTTATGATTCTGTTAGGAATAGAGATATGAGTTTTAAAATGTCAGCCTAACATTGTCACAGCTTGGAGAATGTATCAGGAGATCAGTGAACAGCACATTTCCCCAAATAAATTATTTTTAGTAATAACAAGCTATCATGGACTTAGCCATTTAACTTATTCCAGAGAAGTAAATTGCTATTTTATTTCATTGGATTTTTAACCCTGTAAAATATTCAGATAACTTTTCTGAATTCTCTTAGTAAGTTCATCCAAAAACTAATCAAAATATCTCTTACTACAGCTTCAAAAACAGATCTCCTATTGTCATAGCCCATATGGGAATGGGGAAACAAATACTATCACACATAAAACATTAAAAAATTGTATTGTTTAGTACTCAGCCTCAGCTTATCTTCCTCATCCTCAAACAATGTTACATGGACCAAAGATTCTAAATTTAATGTTGTCCAATTTATCAGATATCCATTATGTTCTTTTTGTGTCCTGTTGAAATACTTTTGTGTCCAATATGTCATTTTTTTAAAAATTTAAGTGTAGTTCTTTTGTGTCTTGTTTAAGAAATATTTCTTTACATAAGACTGAAAAGATCTTATTCTATATTATCTTTTAAAATCTCAATTTTTTCTTTAATATTGTCATCTACAATTAACTTGTTATTTAGATTTCTGTATAGTGGATTAAGGTCAAGATTCAGCACCACTGCTACCCCATGGCTCTGAAGTGCCACCTTGTCATATATTATGTTTCAAAATTATGTGTTACCTGTTTCTAGAATTTCTATTCTTTTTGTCTATATGTACATTCTGTTATTGGGACTTTATAATTAGTGTGATATCTAGTAGAGTGGGTCCTCCCATTTCCTTCTTCAAAATTATCTTAATTCTATTTACCTTTTACATTTTCATATAAAATGTAAAGTCAATTTGTGTTTGTTCACAAATAGTAGTCCTACAGCAATTCACATCTTTCATTAAATTTATTCCTAAGCATCTTTTAATGCCATTCTAAATATATTCTTTTTAAACAAATTTTTGAAGCATAATTGACATACAATAGACTGAACATATTTAAAGTACACAATATGATAAATTTTGACATATGTATACATCCACCAAAAAATTCACCAGAATAAAAATATTGAATCTATCCATCACTCCCAAAGCTTTTTAATGACCCTTTGTAATCTCTCCATCACATCCCACCGTGATGCTCCATCACCAAAGAACCACTGATCTGCTTTCTGCCACTATATGCTAATTTGAATTTTATAAAAATGTACGTGAGGGCTTCCCTGGTGGTGCAGTGGTTGAGAGTCCGCCTGCTGATGCAGAGGACATGGGTCCGTGCCCTGGTCCAGGAAGATCTCACATACCGCAGAGCGGCTAGGCCCGTGAACTATGGCTGCTGAGCCTGCGCGTCCGGAGCCTGTGCTCCGCAATGGAAGAGGCCACAACAGTGAGAGGCCTGTGTACTGAAAAAAAAAAAAAAAAAAAAAATATATATATATATATATATATGTGAGTTGAATTATACAGTATGTATGCCTTTTTGCCCAAATTCTTTCCCTTGAGATAAATTATTTTGAGATCCAGTTATGTGTAGAATATACCAATGGTTCATTCCTTCTTTTTTTCCCATTTTATTGCTATACTAAAATGTGTTTATCCCCTGTTAATGGACATTTCGTCTGTTTCCAGTTTGGAGTTGTGACAAATAACACTGCTATGAACATCCATGTATATGTGTTTACAAAGACACATTCTTTCATTTCCTTGGATTAAAAAAATGGATTTCTAGGATTAAAATGGTTACATAACAATAAAAATATTTTTAAATATTTAATTTTAAAGAATCTGATAAACTTTTTTCAAACTGGTTATAAATTCCCAGTAATGTGTATGCAAGTTTCAGTTTCTCCATATCCTTGTCAACCCTAGATATGGTCAGTGACTTTAATTTTAGCCACTCTAACAGGTGTGTAATGACATCACATTGTGGTTTTAATTTGCATTTCCCAAATGTCTAATGATTTGAAGCATCTTTACATGTGTTTATTTGCCACATGTAAACTTCTTTACTAACGTGTATGCTCAAAATTTTTGTTCATTTTTATTTATTTGTTTTCTTATTAAATACTGGGGACACTTATTATTCTGGATATAATTATTTTATCAGATATACACTTTGAAAATATTTTCTCTCAGTACATGGCTTGTCTTCATTATCAACAGTGTCTTTTGCAGAGCACAAGCTTGCAATTTTTTTAGATTCCAGTTTATCAATAATTTCTTTAATAGATTATTCTCTGGGTGTCATATGTAAGAAAATTTTGCCTAAACAAGGTTACAAACGTGTTGTACTGTATTCTCTTCTAGAAGTCTTATAAGCTTACGTTAAGTTTACATTTACGATTTTTATCTATTTTGGCTTAAATTTTGAATATGGTTCAAGGTATGAACTCAAGTTTTGTTTGTTTTCTAGTGGCTATCCAATAGTTACAGCATCATTTGTTGAAAAAATTACTCCATGAAATTGACTATGAATATTTGTAGATCTATTTCTGGATGCTCAATTCTATTTCATTGATTCTTTTAGATTGACATAGTTTTTAAACATATTTTAAAAAGTCAAGTGGTGTTGTTTTCCAAACTTTGTTCCTGTTTTTCAAAGATGTTTTTGCTCTTCTTGACTATTTGCTTTTCCATATGAAATTTAGAATCAATATTTCAGATTCTTAAAAAGGAAAAAACCCTGCTGGACATTTGTTAGGCATTATATTGAATCTAAGTATAAATCTGGTGAGAACTTATGTCTTAGAAAAATTGAGTTCATTTATTTAAATCTCCTTCAACTTATCATATCAGTGCTTTCAAATTTTCTGGGTACTCATCTTTTATTTCTTTTAACAGATTAATTCCCAATTATTTCTTATTTTTACACTAATTTATCTTTGTTTATTACTAATTTATATAATACTATTGATTTTTATATTCTGTGATATTGCTAAACTTTACTACCTCTATTAGAGTTTGGGTAGATTCCATTAGATTTTCTATAGGGACAATTGCATTAGTTTTCTGTAGATTCTGTAACAATTTATCACAAGCTGGGTAACTTAAAAACAATAGAAATTTATTCCCTCAGAGTACTGGAGGCTGGAAGCCTGAAATCAAGATGTCAGCAGGATCATGCTCCCTCCAAATGCTCCTATGAGATTCTGTTCATTGCCTCTTCTAGCCACTCCTTTGTGGATGTCAGTGGAGGTCAACTGGGTAACCTGGGCTTCTACCTTCATCTGGAGATAAAAAGATGATGCCATATTCCCTTCTACTGATGGAATGGTGTCAGAGAAAACCAGCTAAAATAGAAGACTTAAATAAGATCCAGAGTTTCATAACTAATATGAAATGTCCAAATTTCAATTAAAAAATCATGTCATATTAAAAACCTAGAAAATGTGAACTTGAATGACAAAAGACAATCAACATATGCTAATACGGATATGACAGACATTTTAGACTTTTCTGACAAATATTTCAAAACAGCTTTCATAAAAATACTTCAATGAGCAATTATAAACACATTTGGAACAAATGAGAAAAAAAAAAGAGATAATCCCAACAAATTAATAGAAGATACAAAGAACTTAATGGCAATTTTATACCTGAAAAATACAGTAGCCAAAATAAAACACTGAATGGGTAAGCATGACAGCAAAATGGAAGACAGAAGAAAGAATCCATGGACTTGAAGATAGAACAACAGAAATTAAGCAACTAAACAAGAGAAAAAAAAAATGTAAACAGAACCTGAGCAGCCTGTGGGACTATAACAACAACAAAAATCTAACATTAGTGGGACTTCCCTGGTGGTCCAGTGGTTAAGAATCTGCATTCCAAATGCAGGGGACATGGGTTCAATCCCTGGTCAGAGAACTAAGATCCCACATGCTGAGGGGCAACTAAGCCCGCATGCCACATCTAGATAGCCCATGGGCTTCAACTAAAGAGAAGCCCACACACTGCAACTAGAGAAGCCCATGTGCTTCAACAAAGAGACCTGAACCACAACAAAAAATCTCACATGCCACAATGAAGAGCCCACATACTGCAACTAAGACCCAACACAGCCAAATAAATAAATAAATAAAATATTTTTAAAAAATCTAACATTCCTGTAATCAGAATCTTGAAAGGAGAGGAGAAAGAGGATGGACTGATGAACTACTCTAAGAAATAATAGCTGCACTGTTCTTTCAGAAATGGACTGATCCAGCAGGCAGAAAAGCAGTTGAACAGGACAGAGTTGAGCTCAACAACATTATCAATAAACTAAATATAATTGACGTCTATAGACTAATTCAATTAATGACAGCAGAATACACATTTTTCTTAAGCTCACATGGAACATTCACCAAGATAGATCACATCCTGAGCCATGAAGAACACCTTAACAAATTTGAAAGAATAGAAGTTATACAATATCTGCCCTCAGACCACAACATGAAAAGGTCTATATTTATTAAAGAAATTGAATCAATAATTAATAATCTTTCAAAATAGAAAACACCAGGCCTTGGTGGGTTCCTGGTGAATTCTACCAAACATTGAGGAAGAAATTATACCAATTCTCTACAATCTCTTTCAGAAGATAAAAGCAACAGGAATAATTGCTAACTCATTCTGAGGCCAGGGGTATCCTATTACCCAAAACAGACAAAGACATTATAAGAAATGAAAACTACAGATCAATATTTCTCATGAGCTTAGATGCAAAAATCTTTTAAAAGTTAAAAAATGGAATTAAAAAATGTACAAAAAGAATTATACACCATGACAAAGAAGGAATTATCACACAGGAAGCCCTTGCTAATGCAACAAAAAAAGAAAAGGCATGCAGATTGAGAGGAAAGAAATAAAATTGTCTTTGTTTACAGATGACATGATTGTCTATGTAGAAAATCTAAGAGTGAGCCAAAATGTTCTTGCAGCTAATTAGTGATAATAGCAAGGTTGCAGGATACAAGGTTGATATACAAAAGTCAATTGATTTCCTATATACTAATTATGAAGAAATGGAGCTTAAAATTAAAAACACAATACTATTTACATTAGCATCACACAAAAATAAAATACTTAAGTATAAATCTAACAAAATATGTACCAGATCTGTATGAGTAAAACGACAGAACTCTGATGAACAAAATCATAAAAGAAATAAATAAATGGAGACAAAATACATGTTGATGGATAAGACTCAATGTTGTCAAGAGTTCAGATGTTCCCAACATGATGTATATATCAAGTCCAATACCAATCAAAATTCCAGCAAGTTATTTTATGAATATCAACAATGGCTATACATTGGGGCAAAGATAGTCTTTTCAACAAATGGTACTGGAACAACAGGGCATCAACATGCAAAAGAATAAATCCAGACATAGACCTTACCCCCTTCATAAAAATTAACTCAAAATGGTTCAGAATCCTAAACATAAAACACAAAACTATAAAATTCCTAGAAAATCGCATAGGAGAAACCTAGGTGACTTGGGAATGATATTGATTATTTACATACAACATCATAGACACTATCCTTGAAAAATATAATTAAGTTGGACTTAATTAAAATTAAAAACTTCTGCTCTGCAAGAGACCGTCTGAAGAGAATGAGAAAACAAGCCACAGACTGGGAGAAAATATTTACAAAAGACACATTTGACAAAAGATTATTATATGAAATATACCATGAACTCTTAAACTCATCAATGAGAAAACAAACAACCTGAATATAAATGGAGCCAAAGACCTTAATAGATACCTCACCAAAGAAGCTATACAGATGGCAAATAAATATGTGAAAAGATGCTTCACATCCTATGTTATCAGGAAAATGCAAATATCAAAACAACAATGAGATACTACTACACACCTATTAGAATGGTCAAACTCCAAAACACTGATAACATCAAATGTCCATGAGGGTATGAAGCAGCAGGAAGTCTCATACGTTGCTGGGGGAGAAGGCAAAATGGCACAACCACTTTGAAAGATAGTTTTGTGGGTTCTTATGAAACTAAACATACTCTTAACTATATGATCCAACATTACACTCTTTGATAGTTACACAGAGCAGTTGAAAGCTTATGTACATACAAAAACCTGCACACTGATGTTTATAGCAGCTTCATTTATAATTTCCAAAACTTGGAAGCAACAAAGATCTCTTTCAATAGGTGGTTAGAGAAATAAATTGTGGCACATCCAGACAATGAAGTATTATTTAGCAGTGAAAACATTATTCATGAGCTGTCAAGCTATGAAAAGTCATGGAGGAAACTTCAATACATATTACTAAGTGAAAGAAAACAAACATAAAGTGGCTAACTACTATATTATTCCAACTATATTATATTCTGGAAATGGTAGAACTATGGAGACAATTAGTATTTGTGGGGGTGGGGGGAAGGGAAGACAAATCGGCAGAGCAAGCATAGAAGATTTTTAGAGCAGTGAAAATACTGTGTATGGCACTATAATGATGGATGTTTGTCATTATATCCATATATTTGTCCAAAACCATAGAACATACAACACCAAGAGTGAATGCTAAGGTAAATATGGAGTTTGGGCAATTATGATGTGTCGATGTAGGTTTATCCTTTGTTAAATTTAAAAAAAAAAAAGTACCACCCTGGTCAATATGTTGATAAAGGAGGAAACTGTGCCTGTGTAGAGGCAGGGTGTATATGGGAAATCTCTGTACTGGCCTCTCAATTTTGTTGTACACTCACAACTGCTCTAAGAAAATTGTTTTCAAAAGAAAAAAAGAATGAGTGAAACTCCCCAAATTTGGCACAAGACAGAAATCTACCTATTCAAGAAGATAAGCGAACTCCAAAAAGGGATAAAACCACAGAAATCCACACCCAAACACATTCAAATTTCTGAATACTAAAGATAAAGGAAATAAAAGTCCTGAAAGAGCCACAGAAAAATGATAGCTTAACTATAGGAGGAAAATATTATAACGACAACACATTTTTCTTCAGAAATCCTGGAAGCCAAAAGAAAGTAGCAAAACGTTGTTCAAGTACTAAAATAAAAGACTTGTTAATCCAAATTCTACCTCCAGTGGAAATAGTCTTCAAGAAGGAAGAAGAATTGAGATATTTTCAGATAAATGAATACTAAGGGAATTTGTCAACAGCAGACCTACTATAAAAAAGTGACTAAAAGACTAATGACCTAAGCAGAGGGAAACAATACAAGAAGGAATCTTGAAACATCAAGAAGGAAAAAAAAAAAAAAAGAAGTGTGTTAAATACAACACATTCCTCCTCCTCTTGAGTTTTCTAAATTATGCTTGATGATTAAAGTAAAAATTATTACACATGTATGTGGTTCTAAATGCAAATAAAATAAATATTTTTGACAATTATATTATGAATGGGGCAGGATAATAGGGCATAGATAAAGCTAAACTATAAAGTAAGGTGATTTAGGTACCCATTTGCCTATCTTTAGTATGAAACGTTTGGGGTTTTCCCATAAAACCAAATCAAAATTATCAGAGAAAATGTCAGGGATCATGTTAAAGATGATGCCCTACTATCCATGTAACATAGTCTCAGCTCTTGAGTACCTTATTTTTAATTGCTGTCATGGCTTTCTTGCTTAAATTATGCAAACATTGATTGAGCTCTTCCTATATGTCGTGTTCTATGCTATGCTCATAAAAGGGCCACAGTCCAATAATGGAGACACATTAAAGTAACCGTTGCCAGGTAATAGGGGGTATGTCAAGGTACCAAGCATTATAGAAGATGATATGACTGTTGTAGGGTGGGGGTCCATGAAGGGGAGAATCAGATAGTTTGCCAAAGCAATGTTCCCTAAGCTAGATTTTTTTCTAGATTGAGCATCATTGGTTCATGGTATTCACATGTTTGAAAAAAGGACAAGGAAATCCAGACAGTGCCATCAACATCTTCATGGAAAATCTTTTTTTTTAAAGGAATTTATTTTATTTATTTATTTTTGGCTGTATTGGGTCTTCGTTGCTGCTCTCTGGCTTTCTCTAGTTGCGATGAGTGGGGGCTACTCTTCATTGCGGTGCACAGGCTTCTCATTGTGGTGGTTTCTCTTATTGTGGAGCATGAACTCTAGGCACACAGGCTTCAGTAGTTGTGGCACATGGGCTCAGTAGTTGTGGCTCATGGACTCTAGAGCACAGGCTAGAGTCCAGTTGTGGTGCATGGGATTTGTTGCTCCACGGCATGTGGGATCTTCCTGGACCAGGGCTCAAATCCGTGTCCCCTGCATTGGCAGGTGGATTCGTAACCACTGCACCACCAAGGAAGCCCCATTTTCATGGAAAATCTTATTTGCAATATTTTCATTACTACTAAAGGATACAAATAACAGTGAACATGATTGAAACTTATAGAGGAAGGTAAACAGGTCTGATCTGGCTTAGCTGGGTTGATAATGAAACATTTTTGTGTCATCATTGATACTAATGATCTCTCTAATTCTGTCACCTTCCCAGTATTCAATGAACATGACCCTGTACTTTCTAATTTTACTCAAATCTATGTTCTGCTTAGCAGAAGGAACCCCAAACTTTTATTCTTCAATAAATTGCATTGCCCCATGGCCCTTTTGGGAAATGTCATTGTCATTTTGAATTTGATATGAAATGATAACACAGGTCAGTTAAAATACTAATTAAAAATTTTAGAGCATAACATGTGTCCTGAATTGCAGGATGGCAGAAAGAGAATGAAAAAATCTGAGGGACAGTACCAGAATCTATTCATATAGCAGCATGGTAAGACAGATTCATAATTTGACTATTTAAAATATTTATTAATTCATATTTTGCTTTAACTAAATATATGAAATATTCTATATGAGACAGAAATTGTGCTAAGTGGTCTGATATGTCTATCTTAATGCATCTTATAATATCCTGTGATTATATCCTCTTTATAGGGATAAGACAATTTCACATGAATACACGAGAATTTTACAATGTATTTCTCCTGAAACAGATTCTGATGGACTTCATATATCTATCACAATCCTGGCAAGAAAGAGATGACACTCAAATTGGGTAGGATAAAGCTGTATCCCACAGCTACCAACTCAGCTTGCTTTTACTACTGCTAAGCCTGAAGGGGTGAGGTGGGGACCAATTATTAGAACCCAGAGAGAGATTGTTGTGTGGAAGGACTTCCTGACATGAGTTGTTGACTTTCATCAACTATATTCCTATATAGAAAGAAAGAAAGAAAGAAAGAAAGAAAGAAAGAAAGAAAGAAAGAAAGAAAGAAAGAAAGAAAGAAAGAAAGAAAGAAGGAAGGAAGGAAGGAAGGAAGGAAGGAAGGAAGGAAGGAAGGAAGGAAGGAAGGAAGGAAGGAAAGAAAGAAAGAAAGAAAGAAAGAAAGAAAGAAAGAAAGAAGGAAGGAAGGAAGGAAGGAAGGAAGGAAGGAAGGAAGGAAGGAAGGAAGGAAGGAAGGAAGGAAAGAAAGAAAGAAAGAAAGAAAGAAAGAAAGAAAGAAAGAAAGAAAGAAAGAAAGAAAGAAAGAGGGAGGAAGAAAGGAAAAAAGAAAGAAACTAATAAACTCAGTGTCCCTGCAGGGAGGAAATAGAACCCTAACCTTACTTTTTTCCTCTCCCCTCATGTTTTGTTGAGCTCCATCAACCAAACCCACCTGAATCCCAAGGGGCACAAAAGATGGACAAGTGTGAGGAAGAATCCGGACAGACAAACAAAAGACAACTAACTTGCTTCCTTGTTTTTTCGGTAGTTTAGAAGGAAGAGCATAATCTTTGCAGCTCAGATACTTTTAGCTTCATAACTTTGAGGCATTTACCTAATCTAACTGAGAAATAATTTTCTTATAAAAATGGGAATAAAAAGTGCTCTTATCCCATGAGATTACGCTGAGTATGTGCATAGTAAGTGCCTGGTGTCTACTTTGTTCTCAATGAAAGTTAGTTATTATTTTTACTACAATGCAAATTTTTTACAACGTTTTTGTGTTTATGACTATATATATTTTTTACAACCTTTTTGTGTATATGATTACAATATACAAATATATAAAGGGTAGAAAAAACTTCTACTGAGTGAAACCTGCACATGCTACAGTGTAGGTTTTCAGATTCCTGGCTTCATGTATACGAACTGGGAAAATAAAAGGCATATTTTGAGTGCTAGATATTAAAAGATAACAGAAAGAAGCAATTTTGGATCTGTGCTTTTATATTCTCTTGAATATGGGGAATATTTATCTCTCCGAGTCTCACCCTAATTGACAATGAAAAAAACCTTCAATTATGGTTCTTATAAATTATAATTTTCATTTCCTGCTTATACACAAAGTTATGAAGCTGCATGGGACCTCACAACAAATACGAAGAAACATCTGACATCTATCTAGGACTTCATAGATTATAGTTATTAGTTTTTCTACAGATTATTTCTTTAATTCAGCTTTGATATTCATGCAACTTCCAGCTTGCTCCAGAATTCATAGGAATGTAATCCAGGGAAAATAAATTTCAGAGATGAGGACCTAACCCAGAAGCTGCCTTGTCAGCAATCCTTAAGGTATTACTGAGAAACTGGAGGTTTCAGGGACACTGAAATAAGATTCTCTTTGCCTTAGGACCTGTGAAAGTAGCTATCATACTGAATCGAGTGATGGATATAATCTTTCTAGATGTGTTGGCATCTTTTTGATGGCTAGCATGTGATAGTTGCTTGTCCTGTTGGCTCGTGAAGCAGATAATGATTAAAATATGGAATGTCTGACAAGTTACCTCTGGGAATTGAGAACTAAGCCAGTGGTACACTGTTTCTCATATATTTATTGTGTTCTTCTCAGTAGAAGGCTCTTAGGATGAATGATGAAACTGATTGAGTATGCATCATTACCTGAAGGTCCCCAAAATGAAAATTTTCCCTGTTTCATTTTATTCTAAAAAATAAATTGTGCACCTTACTGTGATTCAGACAGTGACTCTTGTGATGGCTGACTGTATAAACAAATGAAAGACTGAATAGTACTTAAAGTAGAATATAATAGATGTTTCTATACCAAAAAATTCTGTGAAATGAGTCATATTAAAGACTGTACATTTGAAAATACTTGTGAATTTTGTACTTATGATCTAAAAAAGAAGCCATTAAAAACTAACTCAATGAATGACTCAATTTTGATCATAAATCATATCTCTGACTTTTTACTAGGTCTATGGACTGCAAGAAAAACGTTTAATCAATGTCTTCTCACGGGATTGCAATCTTGAGTGTGTATACAGGAAATGTGCATAATGAACATCAAGACCACCAATGGTACAGGCATTATGTATAGACTAGTGAGCCCAGGAAATGAAGCAACAAGAATAGGAATCACCAGGTCAAGCTGATGATAGAGAACTCAGAGAAGAATCCAGAATGGAGAATAGAAATTGAAGGAGAGAGTCTGTGTGTTACATCAACAAGCTTGATGCAGAGACAACCATGGAACATTGTGGGCAGTCACATGAACCTCCTGTCTAAAGTGGAGAAATCATTTTAAAGGAGCTAAAATAAAGATGATTAAATCTGACAAGCAAAGACAGGCTTCATTATGTACTGAACACCAAGGTAAACTCATCTGGAAAAAAAAAAACTAAAACATTATCTAATAAGTGTTTTTTAAGGAATTAAGAAGTATAGAAATAACTAATGTTTATACTGTTTAAGACCTTCACATGAATTACCCTATTTGATTCTCAGACACAAATATTAAATGTTCAGTAAGTCTCTGCCATTATTATGATCAATTATTATTATTTCTAATTTCTCTTTTACTGACACCTGAGTTATAGAGGAGTAAAGAGCAAGATGGTGTTTTTAGAAGGGGGAATTTAAGACAAGAAAACAGGAAAGGGTCCAAGGCACTAGCTCTGTATTTTGACACTGGGCTCAGTTAATTTCTGTTGCAGCCATGAGGGAAATCTCTTGTAAATATCAGTTCAACCAGGAAAATTTATTTTTACTCTGCAATATGGTCTTGCCAAATCTCCTGCTAATTTCAAGAGCTTGGAATGTCTAAGGATTTTCCAAGCAAAAGCAATCCTGACTTGAGGCTCTGACTCATTTAAATATTTTTGTCATATACAAAGTCTATACATGTATTAGGGAAATATTTCTTATTTCCCACAACATATAAAGAAAATGTGCATTTGCTCTGATATGAAAGAAAATGGGATTAAGTTTCTTCTTTCTCTATGTCATCTATTATCCTTCAATCATCTTTCCCAAGCAATGAGACTATTCTTTCCTTGTACTTCATGCTCCAAACATAGCTTCTTTGTCATGAATAACAGTAAAAAGAAGTAATAATAGTATTATCTCTTTGAATAATAAATATTCCTTCAAACTATCAGGTCTTTATCATTGTAAAAACATTTACAGGGGCTTCCCTGGTGGCGCAGTGGTTGGGAGTCCACCTGCCGATGCAGGGGACACGGGTTCGTGCCCCGGTCCGGGAAGATCCCACATACCGTGGAGCAGCTAGGCCCTTGAGCTATGGCCGCTGAGCCAGCGCGTCCGGAGCCTGTGCTCCGCAACGGGAGAGGCCACAACAGTGAGAGGCCAACGTACCGAAAAAAAAAAAAAAAAAAAAAAAATTTACAAATGAAAAAAATAGATGAAGTCACTAAATTGATAAATGCCAGAAGTTGCCACACAAAGTACAGTGTCCTTCAAACGCAACTTTTCACGTGACCCCTGAGCTAACAAATTTAAATAGAGAGGAAGTTCCCTTTTAAAGAGTCATCCTTGGGCTTCCCTGGTGGCGCAGTGGTTGAGAGTCCGCCTGCCGATGCAGGGGACGCGGGTTCGTGCCCCGGTCCGGGAGGATCCCACATGCCGCGGAGCGGCTGGGCCCGTGGGCCATGGCCGCTGAGCCTGCACGTCCGGAGCCCGTGCTCCGCAGCGGGAGAGGCCACAGCAGTGAGAGGCCCGCGTACCACAAAAAAATAAATAAATAAAAAAAAAATAAAGAGTCATCCTTTAAGTGATAAGTGGAAGTAAGAATATCAGGACTTGTAAATATCAGGGACCCACTACAGCAATGTTGCTGGAAGCCAAAGAACATTGCTTTCCTTCACAGTGACCTTGTTGAACATCCAGGAAAATGTTGCCAAAATGTTCATAACCAGATGGCATTAAAAATATATATTACTTATGGCAATGAGTCACTCAAGGGAAAAATGTTGACAAATATGATAATTCCACAACAGACCATTTGCCTTCATCATTTTGCATGGAAGAAGTCTATAAGTCCAATTAGAACTTGGTATACATAACTGTTCTGTATATTTTTATTTTAAATGTAGGACTCACTTTCATAAT
>NW_026712047.1:0-17912 GCF_026419965.1 Kogia breviceps
ATATAAATAAAACACTCAAAAATGCATATGTCCGTGTTGAAACCACCATTTTATCATTTTTTTCCAGATAACTATAGTCTCTTTACTGGTTTTATGGATCACATGACATACTCTTTTTTGTAGTTAGAAATAGAGAAAGTTACTTTGTGAAAAAAAAATATATGTATATATATATATATATATATATATATATATATATATTAGTGGATGATTGAAGACACTCTTCTAAATTAAAACCAGTTCTCTTAATTTGCTCTTTTCTTCTTGCGTCACATTATGAACTCTTCCCGTGGCCACATGTCATGTGTACTTTTAATTTCAGGGACTGCTGACATCCCAGGATGTGCCCATAGATTTCTCTCAAGAGGACTGGGAATGCCTGGACCGAGATCAATGGGAATTGTACAGGGATCTGATGTGATAAAAGTATAGGATCATGCACTCCTTGAGTGAGGACACCTTCCTTCCAGAATTCCTTATCCACCCACAGGGTTTAGAGTCCTTCATTTGTAGAATGTCTCCTGGAATGTTCTGCTTCCTACAATAGGGTTTCAGATTGCAACGATTCAGGAAATATTGGGAGTTTGTGGGTATAATTTATGTTGTTCTTTGCAAACTGCAGCCTCCTTTATAATATACTTTGTAACTGCTTGGGATGTGTCTATATGAACAGTGTACTATATGCTTCTGTTATAGTCCTTACAATATTTTATTCTCTTATTATCTGTAACAATCTTCCATGGATTCTTTGGGCTTAAGGTGTATTAAAAGGGAGACGGCGATTCTGGGACTTCCCTGGTGATGCAGTGGTTAAGACTGCGCCTGCCAATTCAGGGGACACGGGTTCGATCCCTAGTCTGGGAAGATCCCACGTGCAACGGAGCAACTAACCCAGTGGGCCACAACTACTGAGCCTGCGTGCCACAACTACTGAAGCTGGTGCACCTTGAGCCCGTGTGCCATTCATTTTTAGAGAATAAAATCACCTCTGAGTGATTACAATTTAGACCAGCTAGTCAAAATTCTTTATCACCTGTTCTTCTCAAACACTGATCAATGGAACAAGTTTTACTAGGGATAAGAGTGTAATTGTATTCTAGAGTTCATATCGGCAATATGGTTTTTGACCTTGATGCTGGATCACGACATTTCAATGGTATAACTGCTATTAATTGTCTCTTTGTTCAATGATTAAAGTCTCACATGATCTGAGTTCAGACTGGAGCCATCCTGCTTGGTTTCTGTCTATTGCAGATTTCTTCCAGTATGAAAGGACAAGAGCAATACGGCTTACTTTACACAATGTCTTCAAACTAAATGATGACATAATCTACATTCAATTAATTTATACATACCCTACTGTAGAGCAGGGTTTGTTACGGTGGCAGAGCCCGGTAATTATGTAAAACTGAAACTTTTATCTGCACTGGTTCAAGTCCTCTTCCTAAGAATATGTTTATAATCAACACTCTTTCACAAGTTACCCAATTTAATTCACCATAGCATTCCTCATATTAACTAAATGGAAAATCCTAAGCTATATACAAATCCAGAAAGGGCCAAAAATCATCTGCCCACATGGATTATTACAACCCATTGCTGAGGCATTCAAATTACTTATTAAAGACCCACTATGTCCATCAACAGCATCAATTTATATATTATTGCCCCAATGCTAGCCTTAACCCTGGCTCTCACAACATGAATTCCTCTTCCCATATCTTAGCCACTAATTAATATAAATGTAGGCATACTCTTTATATTAGCCATATCACACCTAGCCATTTATTCCATCCTCAGTTCTGGATGAGCTTCACATTCACCATACTCACTCACTGGAGCTCTAGGGACAGTAGCATAGACAATCTCATATGAAGTAATGTAGCAGTTATTCTATTCTCAGTCTTACTGATAAATGGATCATTTACACTTTCAACAGTAATTATTACACAGGAACACCTATGACTATTTTCTTCTGACCCCTACTCAGAATTTTATTATCTCCGCAGTAGCAGAAATTCAATGAAGCCTCACTTGATTCAACAGAAGTAGAATCAAAACCTGTATATGACTTCAATGTAGAAGATGTAGCAGGCCCATTCACCTCTTCCTTGCTAGACAATATGTCAATTTCCTTATAATAAACATTTCCACAACAATCCATTTGTAGGAGCATTCGACAATCCCTAGGTGCCAGAATTATATGCACCCCAAGTCATCATTAAAACACATCTAACAATCTCCTTTCTATGAATTTGAGCATCCTACCCACAATTTTGATATGATCAACGTCTACATCTCGTATAAAAATTTTTTTCTACTAACATTAGCCCGATGTATATGAGAGTTTTCACCACCTGTCATCATACCAGGCAACCCACCACAAACTTAAGAAATATGTCTGACAAAAGAGTTACTGTGATAGAGTAAATTATAGAGGTTTCAATGCTCTTATTCCTGGAATTGAATTCTTCCTAAGAATTTTATATTCTCCATGTTACCACATTACAGCACATGCTATATACTAAGGTTCACTAGGTAAGCTTCAGGCCCATACCCCCAACATGTTGTCGTAGATCCTTCCTGTACTAATAAACTCTCATTGTTTTTACTATCATTCTACTGACCATTATCACAGGAAATATAATTGTATAAGAAGCTCACACTGGTTAATGGTATCCCCATTCTAATAAAAAACACAAACCCATAAGCTACAGAAGCATCCAACAAATATTTCCTAAAACAATCCACCACACCAATACTACTTATAATGGCTAGTATCATTAATCTAATATACTCTGGTCATGGAACACAATGAATAACAAAAATCTTTCATCCAGCAGCATCCACCCTCATGACAATCGCCCTTGTCACAAAAGTAGGACTTTCCCCATTTCACTTCTGAGTGCCTCACGTCACACAAGGCGTCCCATGAACAGCAGGCCTGATGCTATTAATATGACAAAAGTGCACCCCTGTCACTTTTATACCACATGTCACCATCCATCAACCTAAATATACTATTAATCATAGTGATATTATAAATCATAGCTGGAGGCTGAGGGAGATTTAGTCAGACTCACCTGGAAAAAATTAAACCCTCCTCATCAAGTGCCCATATAGGATGAATAACAGCCGTTATAAAGTATATTCCGATTATAACAATCCTAAACATACTAATTTATATCATAACAGTACTCTCTTCTTATTATTTATGCCCAGAGCATGGACTACAAGAGTGTCATTATCACACACATGAGGTAAAACACCTCCCATCACAATCCTTTTCCTCACCATTATAGTATCATTAGGACATAGTCCATCACTATCAGGGTTTTTACCCAAATGAATACTTATCCAAGAGATAACGAAAATGACAACATCATTCTACCAACATTAATAGCCATCACAGCAGTGCTCAGCATATATTTCTACTTGCAGCTAACATACTCCACATCACTAACTGTATTCCCTTCATGAAACAACACAAAAACAAAGCACATTGAACATTCAAAGAAATAACCTTCCTATCATTACTAATCATAAAACCCAGACAATTACTCCACATAACACCCATTCCATCCGTGCTGGACTAGGAATTTAGGTTAGTTCAGACCAAGAGCTTTCATAACCCAAAACAAGTAAAATTTACTTAATTTCTAAAAATAAGGATTGAAAGACTTCATCCTACATCAATTGAATGTAAAGCAAACATTGTAGTTAAGCCAAATCTTTACGAGACTGATGAGTTTTAACCCCAGGAAACTTTAGTTAACAGGCAAATCCTCTAGTCAACTGGCTTCAATCTGCTTCTTCTTCATTTGAGAAAGAAAAAAAGAAAAAAGGCAGGAAAATCTCTGGCAGAATTGAAGCTGCTTCTCTGAAATTACAATTCAATTTGTTGATTCACCACAGGGTTTGTGAGAAAGAGGGCTCAATCTCTGTCTTCAGATTTACAGTCGAATGCTAGCTCAGTCATTTTACCTCTGTTCATACACTGTTGATTATTTTCAACAAATCACAAAGATATCGGCATCTTATAATTACTATTTGGTGCTTGAGCTGGAGTAGCAGGCAGCACCTTAAGAATATTAATCCAGGCTGAGCTATGCTAACCTGGAGCGCTACTTGGAGATGCACAAATCTGTAACGTGGTCATAACAGTCCCTGCATTTGTAATAATTTTCTTTATTGTTGTACCCCTTATATTGCAGGGTTTGAAAACTCACTTGGGCCACTAATAACTCGCACACCTGAGGTAGCATTTCCCCGAGTAAACCATGTAAATTTTTGACTACTTCCCCCATCGTTCTTACTCCTACTCATATCACCAATAGTAGAAGCTTGTTCTGGTACCAGTGGACCGTGTATTCAGCTCTAGCCTGCAACCTGGCCCACGCAGGAGCCTCTGTCGACATAACCATTTCCTCCTTACATTTATCAGGTGTCTCCTCAATTCTTGGTGCTATTGCTTTTATTACTATAGTCTTTCATACAAAACCAGCAGTCATACCCCAATACCAAACACCATTATTTGTTTAATCTTCACCAACTATAGCCACATTACTATAATTACCACTCTCAGTCCGAGCAGCCAGAATTGCCATACTCTTAAGAGATAGAAATCTCAACACTACTTTCTCTGACCCTGCAGGAGGAGGCCGAATCCTATACCAACACCTATTTTGATTCTTTGGTCACCCTGAAGTCTGTATTCATGGCCTACCAGGGTTTGTTATAAATTCACACATCATTACACACTATTTAGGACAAAAGGTGCCTTTCAGCTATTTGGGAATAGTATGAGTCATGCCCACTGGCTTTTTAGGATTTCTCTTGTGGGCCCATCATATATTTACCATAGGGAGAGCTGTCCACTCAGGAGCATACTTTGCAAAAGCTACCATAATTGCTTCTATCCCTACAGGAGTGTGCTTTCTCTGGTTGCAGTGAGCAGTAGCGACTCTACGCTGCGGTGCATTGCCTTTTCACTGAAAAGGCTTTCTTTATTGCAGAGCATGGCTTTCACGCTCTAGAGGGCAGGCTCAGTAGTTGTGGCACATGGGCTTTTTGCTCCACGGCAGGTGGAATATTCCCACACGATGGCTCGAACCCGTGTCCCCTGCATTGGCAGGCAAATTCTTAACCACTGCACCACCAGGGAAGTCCCTGGTTAGCAACTGTTCACGGAGGTAATATTATATGACCTCCAATATATTATGAGTTTTAGGCTTTAGTTTTTCTTTTTACAGTAGGAGGTTTCACAGGAATCATCTTAGTGAACTCATCCCCGGACACTATCCTCCAGGATACATACTATGTAGCAGCACACTTCCATGATCTAATGTCCATGGGAGCGGGCTTCACTATTACGGGAGGCTTCCTACACGGATTCCCACTATTCTCAGGTTACACAGTGAACTCAGCATGAGCAAAAAGTCACTTCACGCGTATATTTGTAGTAGTAAATATGACTTCCCGCAGCACTTTCTGGCCTCTCAGGAATGTCATTACTTTAGTCTCACTACTCGGAGGCACACACAACATGAAATATTGTGTCTTTTGGCTCACTCATCTCAATAGCAGCAGTAATGCTAATCATAATCTTCATACTTTGAAAAGCATTTGCATCTAAACAAGAAGGCTAAGCACTAGAAACTGATACTCCTAACCTAGAATTGTTACATAAATGCCCTCCACCATATCCTATGTTTCAAGATCCTACCTATGTAAATATAAAATAAGGAAGGTCTCAAGTCCTTTTCAACCACTTTCAAGCCAACACCATAACAATTATGTCTTTCTCAATAAATGAGAGAAAAGTAAAAAGTGATGTAGCTTTGTCAAACTTAAATCAGAGGCTAAAATCCTGTATATCACGAAGGCATATCAATTTCACCTAGGATCTCAAGATATAACATCACCGATTATGGAAGAACATTTACATTCTCATCATCACACATTAATAGTGATTTTTGAAACTAGTTCTCTATATTATTTCTCTAACATTGACAACTAAACTAACTCATATACATATAATAGATGCACAGGTAGAGAAAATGTGAACAATTTATCAGCCATTATTGTAATCTTAATTGCTCTATCATCATTGTGAATCCTTTACATGATACATGAAATCAATAACTCTTCCCAAACCATAAAATCGATGGGTCAGTAATGATACTGAAGCTACAAATACACAGATTATGAAGATTTAAATGTTGGCTCCTCTGTAATCCCCACATCAGGGCTAAAACCAGGAGAATAATGACTAATAGAAGTCAACAACCACGGAGTTAGAGAGAGTCATAGAATATTAGTTTCATCTGAAATTGTTGTACACTCCTGAGCTGTTCCTTCTCAGGCCTAAAAAGGGCTGCTATCCCAGGACGCCTAAATTAAAGAATCCTAATACCAACAGGACCAGGCCTATGTTGTAGACAAGAGAGCTCATTTTCCTGAGTTCAAAGACAGGCCAGAGGGATATGGCTGAGATGAGGGGTGAATCTGGAGCCCATGGGGATGCACTCTCCAAGCTCCAGGATAGGAATGGGCCATTATTGGTTTAATGGACCTCTGGGGTCCCAGGCCACCCACACCACGCCCTCCCGAGCAGGATCTTGGCAACATTCCCTGTCAGTGATGAGGCAACCTAGCACTTGTCACGCCCCGATGTTGTGTCCTATGTGGGCACCATGCTGTGGGGACCACACCCACACTCTGCAGGTCCATGCTACAGGGTCCTTCTTGCCTCAGGAGTAGAGACCACCCAGCAAGCAGTTCGCTCCCCAACCAGCAGGAGGAGGGGAGGAGAGCAGGGGCACCAGGGGAATCTCACTCAGACAACAACACCCAGGGGTGCCAGCGGGGACAGTGATGATGCAGATGAGGCCCAGACCAAGAGATGCGACCAGAGGACACAAAAGGCAGCTGATCAGGTCCTGACTCAACTGCATCCCGGACACCTTTGTCCCTCCTACGCCCCTTCCTCATACATCCCCTCCTGAAATGCAGATTCTTCAGATGCAAACAGGCAGAGCCTCAGACTGAAAGTCAGCTCTTCCAAAATGACCCGTCAGCAAACACTGCAGGATTGTGCTCCAGTGGGGGCCCTGGAGTCCACAACTCAGGGACTGAAGGGGACATCGGTGCCAGGGCCAGTGTGAGGGGATGGGGAGTGAGACTTTCATGGTTGTGGAATGTTGGTTTTGCAAGATGAAAAGTTCTAGGCGTGGTGGTGATGGCTCCACGAGAAAGTGAATAGATCTGATGCCTCAGAAACGTGCACTTAAAATGGTGACGATGGTAAAGGGTATGTGACGTGTGTTTTATTTCACTTAAATTCATAAAATAATGTCTTTTTAAATCAGAGTCCATTTCGACTCCCGTTCATCACAAATGTCGGAGACCCAAACACATTCCCCTACCTTAGGGGCCATCACGGTGCCCTCACATGGCACATGGGAGACCGTTCTCACAGGGGCCTAGTCTGTGCTCACCTCACCTCTGTCCAGGGAGACCCAGGCAGTGGTGACCCCCATAGATTAGACATATGATATGCTATGATATTCATATGACACCACCGAACATTGTCACTCACCAGCACACAGAGCAGCACCCCACTCAAACATGCATGACCTCATATGAATGCGACAAGATTAAGGGAAGAAAAGGAACCACCAGTTAATCAGGGCAACACCCTTAACGCAGAGGTTGGAAATGTCAAAGGGGTAAAGACACACTGCAGGCAAAGAGCACATAGGGGTCTCCCCATACATGTGATCCTGACCCATGCAGATGTGGTGAGACCCATACAGTGCCCGTACCCTATAGCTGGGGTCACACATCCACACTCACCACAGTGACCCCACCTCCCCAGACCCTGCACCTAAAGTCACACGTTCTCTCTCAACACGTGACCCCACCTCCTCAGACCCCTCCACCTGGGTCACATGTCCACAGTCCCAGGGTGAACTGCCCTCCACAGACTCCCCCAACTGGGGTCACACGTGCACATCCTCCAGGGTGACCTCACCTCACCAGACCGTGCACCTGGGGTCACATGTCCCCTTGGTCAGGGCACCATAGCTCTGCTCTTGGCTCCCTAATTTGGAAACAAGCTGGGTTCCTGGGCCCTGCTGGGATGAGAAAAAGTGTAAGGTGGGTCTCCTGTCCCCACACTTGTCCCACAGAAGTCCTCCTCTTTTCACTTTGGTTCTGTGTGATTTTACCTCTTTTTAAAGCTTTCATGCTAGAGTTGAACACATTACTTGGTTCTGGCAGGCACAGTCTCACTTTCTTGTCTCACTTACTTGTTGAGAAAACTCATAGGACAGCAGGGCTGAAAGCCGAAGGGCAGCTCTGGACGCTGCTGACTAGGGACGGCAGACAGGAAGGAGAGCTCAGCAGCAGCCTCAGCTGTTACCCATCGGCCTTTTGCCCGATCTGCGTGCCCTGCAATCAATTCACCAGCTAAACCTGCCTCCCTTCGCACCATGCACGTGCTGGTAAATTGGAATAATCAGCAGGTAGCCCTCCTGAGGATTATCCACGAGCCCCAAGGAAGGTGAACCTTGCAGGAATAAGGACTAAGGCCCTGCCCATAGCACTGCCCTTGGGAGGACCAGGTCACCACAGTCAGAAGAGAGGGTGTTACCTAGACAAGCCCACCTCGGCTCCAGACCCAGACATCTAAGCACTGACTTTCAAATGCAGGCACGGAGCTTCCCAGTACTGAGGCCAGGCCGGCTCTCTTCCCAGCTCTCCAGACTCCTAGCATACACGGAACATGGTCAGGTCTAAATCTTCTTATTATAGACAACACATGGTCAGCTCTAAACATAAACAGTAGACAGCACATGGAGAGGTCTAAATTTACCATGTAGACAGGACTTGATCATGTTTCAACTAGCTTAGGGCTGAGCTCATAGGAGGTACAGATCACACATATGGGTCTCTCATCTTTGGACACCCACATCAGGAAACTGAACAATATCGTTGTCATTAAACATTTCAACAGGCAAAACAGAAATGTTACCAGTGTGTCTGGCCACCTGATGGTCAGGATCCTCATGTGATGCAAGAACTTCTTAGAGTGCAGCCCAGTCTGCGGCCAGGCCAGGCAAGAAGTGGCCTGATTGCAGCCTCCCAGGCTTCCAGAAGGAGGCGGCCGCACAGGAGGCCCAGGCAGGACAGTTCTGCATGGTGCGGGCCAGGAGAGCCTGTCTGTCCATTCCACTGGCCGATTCCGGGCGGGGTGCTCAGGGTCGCTGAGAGCCCCGCGCTCAGGCCCTGCTTCCCTGCACCATGTGCGTGTGCGTGCGTGTGTGTGTGTGTGTGTGTGTGTATCTGTGTGTGTGTAGAGGGGGCAGTGGCTGACGGCTCCCACGGCTCCCGTCCCGGGCACCGTGATATCTTCGAGGGGAGGTACGGGGAGAGGTAGGGGCACAGAAGCCGTTGGAGAGGAGAACCCACCGTGGAAACGCTTGCACACTGGCTGGCCCCACCCGGGGACCCGAGAGCCCATCGTGGGCCAAATGTCCCCCCCAGCCCCCACCCCCGAGGGCAGGGCACCTGCTCTTTCAACAGCACAGGGTCTCACATGAAGTAGACTCAGTGGGGACTGTCACCCCTCCCACTCCTAATGCTCCGTTTGGGGAGAATGAACCCCCTTGACTGGGCGATGGGACCCTGTGATGAAACATGTGGTGCCCCATCCAAGTCGGGGTCTGGCTGACAGATGGGAACACAGGAGCCACGTGCATGGCCTGGAGGCCAGGCCAACAGGACGAGCACCTCCAGCCTTGGTCTAGCTCTCCAACTGTGACATTGTAGTTTATAGGGGACCTAGGGCAGGTGACTGAATGTAATGGGGGCCTCAGGTGGACATCAAAGCTAAGAAAAAGGGAAAAATACATGTCAGCTTCACTTGCTTTCAGGAATTAATGCTTTACGGATTCACTTTATTCCCTGTGTGTGTGCTACGTGTGTGCATGTGCCTGTATGCGTACATGTGCTGTGCATGTGCATAGGTATGTGCACCGGCACACGTTAGTGTGTGCGTGGGTACACGCGTGCGTGTGTGTTCATAGGCTAGTGTGTGAATATATTTGTGCTGTGCGCATGCGTATGTTTGTGTGTGTGCTGTGTCTACCTTTGCGCACACCTGTGTGTTTTCTGCAACCACTTGCAAGTTGATTGCAGACTGAATTGTGCCCCAGATATGTCCGCACGCACCTGCTCTAACAATCCTGCGTAGCCACGTAAAGTTCAGAGATCGCAGGGATTTAAATGGATGGAGCAGGATGTCCTCACACAGGGTCTGTCTTCCAGTGACTGTCACTGTCTGAGTGACATCCTTCACACGTTCTTTAAGCCCCATTCAGGGTCCAGTTTAGACCCCATTACATTCAGTCACCTGCCTCAGGTCCCTTAATGCTACAATGTCACAGTTGGAGAGCTAGACCAAGGCTGGAGGTGCTCGTCCTGTTGGCCTGGCCTCCAGGCCATGCACGTGGCTCCTGTGTTCCCATCTGTCAGCCAGACCCCGACTTGGATGGGGCACCACATGTTTCATCACAGGGTCCCATCGCCCAGTCAAGGGGGTTCATTCTCCCCAAACGGAGCATCAGGAGTGGGGGAGTGGGTGACATTCCCCACTGAGTCTCCTTCATGTGAGACCCTGTGCTATTGAAAGAGCAGGTGCCCTGCCTTTTGGGGTGCGGGGCTGGGGGGTGGCATGTGGCCCACGATGGGTAGGCTGGTCCCCGGGTGGGGCGAGCCAGTGTGCAAGGAGCTCCGTGGTGGGTTCTCCTCTCCAATGGCTTCTGTGCCCCTACCTCTCCCCGTACCTCCCCTCGAAGATATCACGGTGCCCGGGACGGGAGCCGTGGGAGCCGTCAGCCACTGCCCCCTCTACACACACACAGATACACACACACACACACACACACACGCACGCACACGCACATGGTGCAGGGAAGCAGGGCCTGAGCGCGGGGCTCTCAGCGACCCTGAGCACCCCGCCCGGAATCGGCCAGTGGAATGGACAGACAGGCTCTCCTGGCCCGCACCATGCAGAACTGTCCTGCCTGGGCCTCCTGTGCGGCCGCCTCCTTCTGGAAGCCTGGGAGGCTGCAATCAGGCCACTTCTTGCCTGGCCTGGCCGCAGACTGGGCTGCACTCTAAGAAGTTCTTGCATCACATGAGGATCCTGACCATCAGGTGGCCAGACACACTGGTAACATTTCTGTTTTGCCTGTTGAAATGTTTAATGACAACGATATTGTTCAGTTTCCTGATGTGGGTGTCCAAAGATGAGAGACCCATATGTGTGATCTGTACCTCCTATGAGCTCAGCCCTAAGCTAGTTGAAACATGATCAAGTCCTGTCTACATGGTAAATTTAGACCTCTCCATGTGCTGTCTACTGTTTATGTTTAGAGCTGACCATGTGTTGTCTATAATAAGAAGATTTAGACCTGACCATGTTCCGTGTATGCTAGGAGTCTGGAGAGCTGGGAAGAGAGCCGGCCTGGCCTCAGTACTGGGAAGCTCCGTGCCTGCATTTGAAAGTCAGTGCTTAGATGTCTGGGTCTGGAGCCGAGGTGGGCTTGTCTAGGTAACACCCTCTCTTCTGACTGTGGTGACCTGGTCCTCCCAAGGGCAGTGCTATGGGCAGGGCCTTAGTCCTTATTCCTGCAAGGTTCACCTTCCTTGGGGCTCGTGGATAATCCTCAGGAGGGCTACCTGCTGATTATTCCAATTTACCAGCACGTGCATGGTGCGAAGGGAGGCAGGTTTAGCTGGTGAATTGATTGCAGGGCACGCAGATCGGGCAAAAGGCCGATGGGTAACAGCTGAGGCTGCTGCTGAGCTCTCCTTCCTGTCTGCCGTCCCTAGTCAGCAGCGTCCAGAGCTGCCCTTCGGCTTTCAGCCCTGCTGTCCTATGAGTTTTCTCAACAAGTAAGTGAGACAAGAAAGTGAGACTGTGCCTGCCAGAACCAAGTAATGTGTTCAACTCTAGCATGAAAGCTTTAAAAAGAGGTAAAATCACACAGAACCAAAGTGAAAAGAGGAGGACTTCTGTGGGACAAGTGTGGGGACAGGAGACCCACCTTACACTTTTTCTCATCCCAGCAGGGCCCAGGAACCCAGCTTGTTTCCAAATTAGGGAGCCAAGAGCAGAGCTATGGTGCCCTGACCAAGGGGACATGTGACCCCAGGTGCACGGTCTGGTGAGGTGAGGTCACCCTGGAGGATGTGCACGTGTGACCCCAGTTGGGGGAGTCTGTGGAGGGCAGTTCACCCTGGGACTGTGGACATGTGACCCAGGTGGAGGGGTCTGAGGAGGTGGGGTCACGTGTTGAGAGAGAACGTGTGACTTTAGGTGCAGGGTCTGGGGAGGTGGGGTCACTGTGGTGAGTGTGGATGTGTGACCCCAGCTATAGGGTACGGGCACTGTATGGGTCTCACCACATCTGCATGGGTCAGGATCACATGTATGGGGAGACCCCTATGTGCTCTTTGCCTGCAGTGTGTCTTTACCCCTTTGACATTTCCAACCTCTGCGTTAAGGGTGTTGCCCTGATTAACTGGTGGTTCCTTTTCTTCCCTTAATCTTGTCGCATTCATATGAGGTCATGCATGTTTGAGTGGGGTGCTGCTCTGTGTGCTGGTGAGTGACAATGTTCGGTGGTGTCATATGAATATCATAGCATATCATATGTCTAATCTATGGGGGTCACCACTGCCTGGGTCTCCCTGGACAGAGGTGAGGTGAGCACAGACTAGGCCCCTGTGAGAACGGTCTCCCATGTGCCATGTGAGGGCACCGTGATGGCCCCTAAGGTAGGGGAATGTGTTTGGGTCTCCGACATTTGTGATGAACGGGAGTCGAAATGGACTCTGATTTAAAAAGACATTATTTTATGAATTTAAGTGAAATAAAACACACGTCACATACCCTTTACCATCGTCACCATTTTAAGTGCACGTTTCTGAGGCATCAGATCTATTCACTTTCTCGTGGAGCCATCACCACCACGCCTAGAACTTTTCATCTTGCAAAACCAACATTCCACAACCATGAAAGTCTCACTCCCCATCCCCTCACACTGGCCCTGGCACCGATGTCCCCTTCAGTCCCTGAGTTGTGGACTCCAGGGCCCCCACTGGAGCACAATCCTGCAGTGTTTGCTGACGGGTCATTTTGGAAGAGCTGACTTTCAGTCTGAGGCTCTGCCTGTTTGCATCTGAAGAATCTGCATTTAAGGAGGGGATGTATGAGGAAGGGGCGTAGGAGGGACAAAGGTGTCCGGGATGCAGTTGAGTCAGGACCTGATCAGCTGCCTTTTGTGTCCTCTGGTCGCATCTCTTGGTCTGGGCCTCATCTGCATCATCACTGTCCCCGCTGGCACCCCTGGGTGTTGTTGTCTGAGTGAGATTCCCCTGGTGCCCCTGCTCTCCTCCCCTCCTCCTGCTGGTTGGGGAGCGAACTGCTTGCTGGGTGGTCTCTACTCCTGAGGCAAGAAGGACCCTGTAGCATGGACCTGCAGAGTGTGGGTGTGGTCCCCACAGCATGGTGCCCACATAGGACACAACATCGGGGCGTGACAAGTGCTAGGTTGCCTCATCACTGACAGGGAATGTTGCCAAGATCCTGCTCGGGAGGGCGTGGTGTGGGTGGCCTGGGACCCCAGAGGTCCATTAAACCAATAATGGCCCATTCCTATCCTGGAGCTTGGAGAGTGCATCCCCATGGGCTCCAGATTCACCCCTCATCTCAGCCATATCCCTCTGGCCTGTCTTTGAACTCAGGAAAATGAGCTCTCTTGTCTACAACATAGGCCTGGTCCTGTTGGTATTAGGATTCTTTAATTTAGGCGTCCTGGGATAGCAGCCCTTTTTAGGCCTGAGAAGGAACAGCTCAGGAGTGTACAACAATTTCAGATGAAACTAATATTCTATGACTCTCTCTAACTCCGTGGTTGTTGACTTCTATTAGTCATTATTCTCCTGGTTTTAGCCCTGATGTGGGGATTACAGAGGAGCCAACATTTAAATCTTCATAATCTGTGTATTTGTAGCTTCAGTATCATTACTGACCCATCGATTTTATGGTTTGGGAAGAGTTATTGATTTCATGTATCATGTAAAGGATTCACAATGATGATAGAGCAATTAAGATTACAATAATGGCTGATAAATTGTTCACATTTTCTCTACCTGTGCATCTATTATATGTATATGAGTTAGTTTAGTTGTCAATGTTAGAGAAATAATATAGAGAACTAGTTTCAAAAATCACTATTAATGTGTGATGATGAGAATGTAAATGTTCTTCCATAATCGGTGATGTTATATCTTGAGATCCTAGGTGAAATTGATATGCCTTCGTGATATACAGGATTTTAGCCTCTGATTTAAGTTTGACAAAGCTACATCACTTTTTACTTTTCTCTCATTTATTGAGAAAGACATAATTGTTATGGTGTTGGCTTGAAAGTGGTTGAAAAGGACTTGAGACCTTCCTTATTTTATATTTACATAGGTAGGATCTTGAAACATAGGATATGGTGGAGGGCATTTATGTAACAATTCTAGGTTAGGAGTATCAGTTTCTAGTGCTTAGCCTTCTTGTTTAGATGCAAATGCTTTTCAAAGTATGAAGATTATGATTAGCATTACTGCTGCTATTGAGATGAGTGAGCCAAAAGACACAATATTTCATGTTGTGTGTGCCTCCGAGTAGTGAGACTAAAGTAATGACATTCCTGAGAGGCCAGAAAGTGCTGCGGGAAGTCATATTTACTACTACAAATATACGCGTGAAGTGACTTTTTGCTCATGCTGAGTTCACTGTGTAACCTGAGAATAGTGGGAATCCGTGTAGGAAGCCTCCCGTAATAGTGAAGCCCGCTCCCATGGACATTAGATCATGGAAGTGTGCTGCTACATAGTATGTATCCTGGAGGATAGTGTCCGGGGATGAGTTCACTAAGATGATTCCTGTGAAACCTCCTACTGTAAAAAGAAAAACTAAAGCCTAAAACTCATAATATATTGGAGGTCATATAATATTACCTCCGTGAACAGTTGCTAACCAGGGACTTCCCTGGTGGTGCAGTGGTTAAGAATTTGCCTGCCAATGCAGGGGACACGGGTTCGAGCCATCGTGTGGGAATATTCCACCTGCCGTGGAGCAAAAAGCCCATGTGCCACAACTACTGAGCCTGCCCTCTAGAGCGTGAAAGCCATGCTCTGCAATAAAGAAAGCCTTTTCAGTGAAAAGGCAATGCACCGCAGCGTAGAGTCGCTACTGCTCACTGCAACCAGAGAAAGCACACTCCTGTAGGGATAGAAGCAATTATGGTAGCTTTTGCAAAGTATGCTCCTGAGTGGACAGCTCTCCCTATGGTAAATATATGATGGGCCCACAAGAGAAATCCTAAAAAGCCAGTGGGCATGACTCATACTATTCCCAAATAGCTGAAAGGCACCTTTTGTCCTAAATAGTGTGTAATGATGTGTGAATTTATAACAAACCCTGGTAGGCCATGAATACAGACTTCAGGGTGACCAAAGAATCAAAATAGGTGTTGGTATAGGATTCGGCCTCCTCCTGCAGGGTCAGAGAAAGTAGTGTTGAGATTTCTATCTCTTAAGAGTATGGCAATTCTGGCTGCTCGGACTGAGAGTGGTAATTATAGTAATATGGCTATAGTTGGTGAAGATTAAACAAATAATGGTGTTTGGTATTGGGGTATGACTGCTGGTTTTGTATGAAAGACTATAGTAATAAAAGCAATAGCACCAAGAATTGAGGAGACACCTGATAAATGTAAGGAGGAAATGGTTATGTCGACAGAGGCTCCTGCGTGGGCCAGGTTGCAGGCTAGAGCTGAATACACGGTCCACTGGTACCAGAACAAGCTTCTACTATTGGTGATATGAGTAGGAGTAAGAACGATGGGGGAAGTAGTCAAAAATTTACATGGTTTACTCGGGGAAATGCTACCTCAGGTGTGCGAGTTATTAGTGGCCCAAGTGAGTTTTCAAACCCTGCAATATAAGGGGTACAACAATAAAGAAAATTATTACAAATGCAGGGACTGTTATGACCACGTTACAGATTTGTGCATCTCCAAGTAGCGCTCCAGGTTAGCATAGCTCAGCCTGGATTAATATTCTTAAGGTGCTGCCTGCTACTCCAGCTCAAGCACCAAATAGTAATTATAAGATGCCGATATCTTTGTGATTTGTTGAAAATAATCAACAGTGTATGAACAGAGGTAAAATGACTGAGCTAGCATTCGACTGTAAATCTGAAGACAGAGATTGAGCCCTCTTTCTCACAAACCCTGTGGTGAATCAACAAATTGAATTGTAATTTCAGAGAAGCAGCTTCAATTCTGCCAGAGATTTTCCTGCCTTTTTTCTTTTTTTCTTTCTCAAATGAAGAAGAAGCAGATTGAAGCCAGTTGACTAGAGGATTTGCCTGTTAACTAAAGTTTCCTGGGGTTAAAACTCATCAGTCTCGTAAAGATTTGGCTTAACTACAATGTTTGCTTTACATTCAATTGATGTAGGATGAAGTCTTTCAATCCTTATTTTTAGAAATTAAGTAAATTTTACTTGTTTTGGGTTATGAAAGCTCTTGGTCTGAACTAACCTAAATTCCTAGTCCAGCACGGATGGAATGGGTGTTATGTGGAGTAATTGTCTGGGTTTTATGATTAGTAATGATAGGAAGGTTATTTCTTTGAATGTTCAGTGTGCTTTGTTTTTGTGTTGTTTCATGAAGGGAATACAGTTAGTGATGTGGAGTATGTTAGCTGCAAGTAGAAATATATGCTGAGCACTGCTGTGATGGCTATTAATGTTGGTAGAATGATGTTGTCATTTTCGTTATCTCTTGGATAAGTATTCATTTGGGTAAAAACCCTGATAGTGATGGACTATGTCCTAATGATACTATAATGGTGAGGAAAAGGATTGTGATGGGAGGTGTTTTACCTCATGTGTGTGATAATGACACTCTTGTAGTCCATGCTCTGGGCATAAATAATAAGAAGAGAGTACTGTTATGATATAAATTAGTATGTTTAGGATTGTTATAATCGGAATATACTTTATAACGGCTGTTATTCATCCTATATGGGCACTTGATGAGGAGGGTTTAATTTTTTCCAGGTGAGTCTGACTAAATCTCCCTCAGCCTCCAGCTATGATTTATAATATCACTATGATTAATAGTATATTTAGGTTGATGGATGGTGACATGTGGTATAAAAGTGACAGGGGTGCACTTTTGTCATATTAATAGCATCAGGCCTGCTGTTCATGGGACGCCTTGTGTGACGTGAGGCACTCAGAAGTGAAATGGGGAAAGTCCTACTTTTGTGACAAGGGCGATTGTCATGAGGGTGGATGCTGCTGGATGAAAGATTTTTGTTATTCATTGTGTTCCATGACCAGAGTATATTAGATTAATGATACTAGCCATTATAAGTAGTATTGGTGTGGTGGATTGTTTTAGGAAATATTTGTTGGATGCTTCTGTAGCTTATGGGTTTGTGTTTTTTATTAGAATGGGGATACCATTAACCAGTGTGAGCTTCTTATACAATTATATTTCCTGTGATAATGGTCAGTAGAATGATAGTAAAAACAATGAGAGTTTATTAGTACAGGAAGGATCTACGACAACATGTTGGGGGTATGGGCCTGAAGCTTACCTAGTGAACCTTAGTATATAGCATGTGCTGTAATGTGGTAACATGGAGAATATAAAATTCTTAGGAAGAATTCAATTCCAGGAATAAGAGCATTGAAACCTCTATAATTTACTCTATCACAGTAACTCTTTTGTCAGACATATTTCTTAAGTTTGTGGTGGGTTGCCTGGTATG
>NW_026712048.1:0-17860 GCF_026419965.1 Kogia breviceps
GTACTATGGATGGGCTCCTGCAGAAAAGCTTTATAAATACATTATTGTTATTTAGGATTCGGCAGAGGAGAAAATTCAATGGGGAAATTTAAAATATCAGAATCTTTTGTTTCCATGTTCAAACATCTTGGAGAGTGTTTATTGGAAAAGGAAAAGATTCCTGTGAATTTTAGATGCTGGAAAAGAGAAAGCTGCCTCTGAATTTTAGAAAGTAAAGATGGATTTAAATGAAGGAGGTAGCAGGACAGGCAGCAGGAGAGCAAATGAAATTAACTTGGGTAAATGACTCAGAGGGGGTTGGCAAAAATTATCTTAATTGTTCTTATGCACAGGTTATCACTGGGATAAATATTGAAATTAGATTTAAAAGTGATTGGATTATTTTATGAGCTTCAAAGGTACTTGCAGGTAACTAGCTCAAGCAATAATTTTTAAATCAAATCTCATGATGCAGGGGGTAAACTGATAATTCAGAGGTCAGAATGACATTTATGGGTGTGAGAGATTTCTGTCTCTGAAACTGGCTAAATGGACACTGCCAGAGGTAAAACTTGAGTAGAAGGATTTATTACCCAATACAGTACACAGTTCTTATGTCACTAATTAATTATTAGGGGCAAATAGAAAATCCTGATACAAGCTCAACTTTCTTAATAGTTTTCAGGAGAATCAGATATAGATTAGTGGATAGGGCATAAGATTTAACACTCCCAAAATTTTAAAAATAGATAAATGGGTTCTCATCTGTTCTTCTTCTACTCATACATTTATTCAAAGATATTTATTGGGTATCTACTCTGGGCCATCCATTGCATTAGGTATTAGGATTATGGGTTGACTTGTGTCCCCCAAAATATTCATATGTTGAAGTCCTAACCCCCAGTACCTCAGAATGTGACTTTATTTGGAAATAGCTATTATAGATGTGATTAATTATGATGAAGTCATTCTAGAGTAGGGTAGGCCCCTAATCTAATATAACTAATAAAGAGGAGAAATTTGGACACAGAAACAAAGACACATGGACACACACACAAATGGAAAAGACTTTGTGAAAATGAAGGCAGAGACTGGGGTGACACTACTACAAGCCAAGAAACACCAGCTAACCACCATGGAAGAGTCCCAGCTAACCACCATGGAAGAGTCCCAGATAACCACCATGGAAGAGTCCCAGATAACCACCATGGAAGAGGAAGGGCATGGAACAGATTCTTCCTCACAGCCCTGAGAAGGAACCAACCCTGTTAACACCTTGATCTTGGACTTGTGGTCTCCAGAACTGTGATACATTTCTGTTATTTCAGCCACCCATTTTGTGGTACTTTGCTCCAGTAGCCCTAGCAAACTAATGCAGGATTGGAGCAGGGAATCCTCCATCCTCAGGATGCCTATATCCCAGTGTCTGGCAGTAAATAAGAAAACTTTTCTATGTCTCAACCACAAAGGAAGTTGTAGATATTTTTTATAATCAACAAAATTATAGATTTGTGATAAAAGAGTAAAACAAAATTATGCCAATCAAAAAGAATCTATTTACTAGTCAGAAACATAATTCATCTGTGCTTTGTCATGGATTTTCCCCACTGAATCTTCCAGATGAATGAATGCCCCACCCTTCTCTGTGCCTCGGTTGCTGAACTTTACAGACTGCATCAGTCAGGAGCCCTTTCCCTCTGGCTTCTGGGTGCTTCCAACCAATGTGAGAGGCTGGAATGAGAGCAGGGATCAGGAGAGAGCCTATTAGCTTCTTACTATTGGCCTGCAGTGTTAACAATGGCTAGAATCCTCTCCACTTGGTCATCAGTCAGCCAAGTGTCTCCTCTCAATGAGTTCCAAAAACATTACTCCCCATTTTTCCCTTAAAGCTAGGCTTGGTAATAGCCAGTCCTTGGTAACTGTTCCATACTAATTGTTGCTAATTCCTAGGGTTTTTATCCTTTTTTATTGTTACCCTTAACCCTACCCTCACTTTGTAAATAATCTCTTTATACTCTCCTAATGACGTCCTTGAGTATGTCAACAATTTTTTGCCAGAACCATGGCTGATACAAGAAATTTTCCAGGAATATCCCCAGGAAATAAACGCTAAAATTTGAATTTCAGGATTCATGTATCACATATTTGATAAGCACACAGATTATCTCTTTGCTAGGGGGCAACAGGACACTGGTACTTCATGGTTGCAGTGGCACCATGGTTACTCAAATTGTCACAGGTGGCATAAGATGGAGTTCAGTGCAAAGAGGCTTTGGGAGATCAATTTTCTGCAGCATTTAGTTGCTATATTGACATTGTTGATGTAAAAATTTAAGACATATTTGTTGCTTCTCAAGGACACACACACAAATTAACTCAAAGGCTGGAATTCCTTTTCAAAGTACAGAAAGCTGCTATGAAGCTTTTCTCACATAGCTGGAGTGCAAACATGACTGTGGATCAGATACAAAGCTTGATCGTAAGTGCTATAGAGATTCAATGGCAGTTAAATGTACAATTACTTCAGACCTCTCTGCTAACTTTAAAGACACCAGTTAGAAAGAAGTAAAACTTTGAAAATTGGGGTGGGGATTTTGGGTCAGTGTGTCTGCTTGTCCACTTACTACGGAAAACTGGAAGGTGAGATGGATGACCTGATGTAAAATCTACATTAGTTCATAGTAGACAAAAGGTTAGTTGTTGGGCATGTATCGGAAAAAAACAAGATTGGAAAATAGGTGACAAAGGAATCTAAAAGAGAGGACTGTGGATAAACATTTCAGAATGAGCACAGAGTGTGAAAATATTCATGGGCCACATAAAGTCTCTCCAGGGAAGTGAGAGTGTCACCAATCAAGTGAAAAAAGTTACCCGTTGTGTGTATATAAGTCAGCTTCTATCCTTGACCACTAAATTGCTTGTTTAATGGGCCCATTTACAAAGTGGCCATAGTGGAAGGGGTGGAGGCTATGCACAGGCTCAATAACATGGACAACATAGACATCCCTTCACTAAGATTAATCTGGTCACATCTGTTGCTGAGTATCCAACATGTCAACAGCAGAAGTAAATGCTAGGCTCCCAATTTCCTGGGGAGCTATCTATTCACCAGATAAAAGTTGATTACTCTGGAGCCTTTTTTTCACAAAGTCCATTCTCATAGGAATATAGTCCTATTCCAAAAACAGATTTTCTGCAAAACTCTACCAACATTGCTATGCAGGGACTATCAACATGTCTCATTCATCACCTTAGTATCATTAAAAAAATCACTTTTGCTGATGGGACACATTTTACAGTGAAAGAAATATAGCAAACTGCTCCTCTCAATGTGTTCTCTGGTCTAATCACATTCCCCAGAGAGCAGTTGGTTGATAAAGTGGTGGATTAGCCAACAAAGGTGCAAGAATGGCACTTGGTAAGTAAAGACCCCCTGTGAGTCTGTAGTGTTGTTTACAGGATGCAGAATATGCTTTAAGCCAGTAAACAATAAATAGAGCCATCTCCTCTGTAGACAGAATGCATGAGTCTGAGGAATAAGGAGTAGATGTGGGAATAGCCCTTCTTACTATTACACCTAATACTGCACTAGAAGTGACCTCAGTGTGACTGGAAAGCTGATGCTTCCAAACACTAGGAGGGAACACAGTCATGATTCCATTGAAATAGCAACTGAGACTGACTTCAGGCTATCTTGGGCTTCTCATTTTGAAGACCCAATGGGCAAAGAATGAGGTCAGAGTACTGGTTTGAACAATTAATTCAATTTCCAAGGAGAAAATTGATTGCTTCCAACCAGTGGGACAAAGAGAATTTTGAAAACCAGGCAATTCACAGGGGCACCTGTTAGCACAGCCATTCTTCTATTAATTGCCAAAGGGAAATTGGGACAACATCGTCTAGTCAGGGCCACTAGAGACTTGGGTTCTATAGGAGTGAAGATTTGGGTCACCCCATCAAGAAAAAAAAAAACACCTCACCAACTGATGTTGGCAGGGAATAAAGGGAACATGAAATTGGTAACCAAAGAATGAAGCTGTAATTTCAACAAGCCTTGCAACCTAAGCATTATAATCAGCTATAGAAGTGGACACTATGATCAGCTATGTTTTATATTAATCTTTTTTCTCCTTTCTATCCATCCCTGATATGGATATTTTCTATGAAGGGCACTAATGCTCAATAATATTACAATTAAAATTTCTGATGAAATTCTAGCTACAATGACATCTCCCCAAGGTGATAATGTAGGTAAGAAAATTTTATGTTTCCTCTATGTGTGAGGATTCTTTTCCCTTGTACTTCAGATCTGTATATCTAGATGAAGAATGGGAATGAATGCTAACTGGAAAAAAGGGATTGACTATGCTAGATATTTTGCATTTATTTTTACCATTCTGGATCCATTCTTTGCCCTGATCTTTGTCCCAGAACTACATTACTTGGTATCTCTTGCCCTCTGGCATCTTGGTTCCAACCAATAGGAGGCACTACCAGGAAAAAAGAAGAGGAAAAAGTTATCAGGTACTGATTTCTGCCACACCTAAGCTCCCTCCCTCCCAACCCATGATTTTGACAGTGGCTGTGCTCCCCTATGTGTGTCCACTACTATTGGGCAGTCCATTTCCCACAGCCTCAGCTATCACTGGGTTCTGATGGGTGTCACTCTCTATCCCTACCCCAGCAGGATTTGGAGCAGTCATGGCTTTCGATTGTTGTGGGCCCCTGAATGCTTCACCATCCCTTTTTGCTTCTCTTAATTCTGCCGACCTCCTCATAATTAGCCCCTTGTTTTAACTCATATCAGTTAACACTTTGAGTGTGCCTTCTGTTTTCTACTAGCACCCTGACTGACTAAATTTATGGTTGATTAATGTCTTTTGTGATTTCCTAATACAGATTAAAATGTACTTGTCCAGGAATAGAAATTATCTTCTTTTAAAAAAAAATTAAGTTTCCACCAGACACTACTGTGAAATATGTTTGTTTGACCAGCAGTGTTGATAGAAAAGCTAAAAGGTTCTTAAGGAGAAGATATATTCCCTGAGAACAGATGCTTTAAGGGTAGTGATATTCTCAGTATTATGTTCTATAACCAAGATACTAAATATTTGGAAAGTTGCTATATTTTTATACCAAGCTAATTGCATTAAAAATCTATCTGCAGGGCTCTCCTGGTGGTGCAGTGGTTGAGAGTCCGCCTGCCGATGCAGGGGACACGGGTTCGTGCCCCGGTCCGGGAAGATCCCACATGCCGCGGAGCGGCTGGGCCCGTGAGCCATGGCCGCTGAGCCTGCGCGTCCGGAGCCTGTGCTCCGCAACGGGAGAGGCCACAACAGTGAGAGGCCCGCATACCGCAAAAAAATAAATTAATTAATTTAAAAATCTATCTGCAATATGCTAAAGTAGGATGAATTGGTGAAAGTAACATAATTACAAAAGCAATAAAATGCAGTATATTGAAATAAATAACAAGGAATCTTCTCATTTGTATTTTTAAAAGCCTATTAGACTTTTTAAACCATGATAAAAGGCATCAGTTACTTGGCCAACTGATATATTTTTGCTGTTATTGTTTTTTATGACTATGCTACTTTAGAACAATGATGATCTATTTTATGAAGCCTGAACCATTCTGTTGAATTTTATTCTTTAAGAACCTAAACAACTTATTCAAAAAACTAACTGAAATCCTGCCTGGTTTTATTTCTTTTTTTGGACAGAAAAAAGTGAAAAAGAAAGCTTCAGAATATTAAATAGAATCAATGACCACCACATATCAACTCTTATTGGCCATTGCCTTTTCCACCTACCCAATCTTTTTAATTGATAAACAGAGTTTTATGATTCACATTTAACCTCCCAGTTTTGCTCTTTGGAGGCTAAACGGAATACTGTTGAAACACACTCTTTGAATTTAATAAGAAAATGATCGATTTTAATCCTATCTCAGGAGAAAGATGTGTAATGTTCAACACACCCTACAGTAAAAAGTAGGAGGCAGGTTTTTGTAGCTGTTCATTGCAATTGAGAAAGCCTCCTATTTCTTCCTATATTCCAGACTGTCACTATAGCAAACTTGTCAGCTTTAGCCAACTTGTGTTTTTTATGTCTCAGAAAAGATGTGCTTCAAAGAAATCTCCCTTTGAAACCTGTGATGAAAGACTACTCAAAGCAAACTGAATCCACCATCAAATAACTCGTATTTTCTTTTTTAAAAAATGGGAAAAGAAAACAGAGCTCTTACTTGCAATACATTTTTAATAGTATTTTGAGTAGCTTTACTGTTTTTTTCTGTGGGAATACATCAGATTCACACATGCTCTAAAAGAAATTCTTCTCTCTAAATAATAGGTAGTTAATAATTGAATTTAAGTGGAATAACATGGGAGAATTAAAGTCAGTCACTCTGTACCAAGACATCTTTCTTAGAAAAAAAAAAATTCCCAAGAATCAAAAATCCATAGCTATTATTTCTTTAGCAGTTCTATGGCCAGGAATGACTCAAAATGCAAATTTTAGTTTCTGCTGTGAACCATAGATCTTATCCCCCAAATCCATTCCCCATTCCTCAATTTAATCCATTCCTACCTTTACCTATATGGTTTAATAGCATATGCAGATACATGTCATGTGCCAGTATCTGAATTGATATATGAGTGATACTGGCATTAATGCTGAGAACAAAGTAGCATGTCCTCAAACAGTGAATGTATGAATAGATAAACAAATAACACATTATGGACTGAACTTGAAATTCAAACCCTATAAAGAAGAATATTGATAAATCAATACTTGAAACCAATGCAGAAAAGTCCCTTTTGATTCTGAATTTGTGATTGTTTATAGAAAATTAAGTAGGGTTTGACAGCAAACAACTCATCTATTTCAGAGAAAGAATACTTTTACCATCCAATGGTTCCAAAATTATAAATGTTTGTCTTACTTTATTGAAGAATGCAAAATCACAAACACTGCAATTGATATCAAATATAAACAAAAGTATAACAAAAATGTGTTCACAAAGAAACTAATGGAACAGATTATAAAATCCACAAAAAGACTCACACATATATGGTCACCTGATTTACAACAAAGTACCACTGTAATTCAGACTGAAAGGTCAGTCTTTTCAATAAATTGTGCTTGTCCATGATATCCATAAAGGAAAAAAATAAAATTTACCCTTACCTCACACCATATACAAAAATAGTTTGAGATAGATCATAATCCTAAGAGTAAAAAAATAAAACAAAAACTTCTAGAAGAAAACATAAGGGAATATCTTTTTAACTTTAGATAGGCATAATTTCTTAAACAGGACACAAAACCACTAACTATAAAAGAAAAAAATGTTGAATTTAAAAGTTCTATCATCAAAAATACAATAAGAGAATGAAATGGCAAGCTACAGAGAAAAGATATTGCCGATATTTAGGTACAGCAAAGGACTCGAACTCAGAATCCTAAAATCTGGGCTTCCCTGGTGGTGCAGTGGTTGAGAGTCCACCTGCCTATGCAGGGGACACAGGTTCGTGCCCTGGTCCGGGAGGATCCCACATGCCACAGAGCAGCTAGGCCCATGAGCCATGGCCGCTGAGCCTGCACGTCCAGAGCCTGTGTTCCCCAACGGGAGAGGCCACAGCAGTGAGAAGCCCGCGTATGGCAAAAAAGAAAAAAAAAAAAAAAGAATCCTACAATCTAATTTTTTAATTGAACAAAACTTGAAAGGGAACATCACCAAAAATGAAATGAAAATAAAAAATAAGCATATGAAAAAATACTCAGCATCATTAGTCCTCACAGAAATGTAAATTGAAATAACAATGAGACATTACATCCCCAAAGGAATGATTAAAATTATACATAGATACATACTTTTTATTTTATTCACAATACCAACACTGACCAATATCAAGTGTCAATGAGGATATGGCACAACTGGAACACTCATACATTTCTTATGGGTTGTAAGTTGCTACATACACTTTGGAAAACAGTTTGACACTATCTGTTATAATCACACACACAAACACACATCCTATAGCTGCAAATTTAAATATATCTCAAGAAGAAATGGGTGCTTTGACAAGGAAAAGACCTATATAAGATGATTATGAATGTTCACAGCAGTGTTATTTACAAAAATCAATCCAAATACCCAACAGCTGTAGAATGAATGAATGAAAATTGTCAACAGCAATGGCACACAAAAAAAAGAATTATTGCTGCAGACAAAAATATGGATACATCTCACACCCATAAGATTGAACCAAAGAAGCCAGAAGCAAGCATATATACTATGTTTAATTAACATGAAGTTCAAGGTAGGCAATGCAAATCTATGATGTTAGAGATTAAAATAGCAGTTATCCTTGAGTGTATACCAACTGAGAGGAAGCATGAGGGAACATACTGGGTGTTGGAAACACTTACTTTGATCTGAGTGGTGGTTTACTTGGATGTATACATGTATAGAAATGCAAACATTCACAGCTTTATGATATAGCAGATTTAATTAGCAAATGATAGAGCAGAATTGACATCTATTGAGTTCTGACTGTATATTATTATTTCATTTAGTTCTCACAACCATTTTTGAAGGATATATTATTATTTCTCCTTTAGAGATGATAAATTGGATATTTAAAGAGGTTAAGTAATATATCTAAGTCACACAAGAGAGTAGTGAGCTGGCATTCAAATTCAGATCTCTGATATTCTAAGACACATAGCCTTAAAAACAAAACAGAACAAAAATCATAAAAACTATTTTGCTTTATCCACACATCTTTTTAAAGTATCATAGTGATGGATTTATGAACAGCCTAATCTTAATCTTCATAGTTCCAAGTATACTTCAGAGCCCCTTAGGGATTCTAACATGTGGTAATTTGTAAATTTACTGAGACATGAATTTGAATATCAAGTCACTTAGAGATTGAGTCTGACTCAACCTATGCTACATTGCCAATCTCTACCCATCATTTCAAATGCAGTAGCTCTTATAAAATAGTCAGTAATTTAAATATTCATTATAACTTTTCTATTTTCCGGGCTTTGTTCTAGGTCTCAAATAATTTATGCTACATGAATAATAAGTTCACAATAATAGTAATTAAAGTTTTGTTGATGTAGTTCTAGTAAATGTCAAGTATTTACTATGAATATTTTTCCTTCCTTGTTTCTTACTATGAAATTATAGATATGGTAAGAGAGAAAAAATTAAGGCCCAGTAGATTGTCTTTAAATAAACTTATTAAAATGTTAGCCATCACCAATGGCATACTGTACCCTTTATTTCTTCAGTAAGGCCCAAATCTTCTGGGATATTCTCTTTTCCTTTTTCTGCACTTTTCCAGCATTAGGGATTCCCCTTTTCTATATGTTCTTTCACATCCAAAACTTCTATTCGTATGCAAATAAAACAAAACTCATGTCCTAAGATCTTGCAACTCTGCATTTCTTTTTATATGCAATAGTTATTAAAATTATCATACCTTATCAATTGGTGCCTTCATTGAACTTGAAAAGATATATTGAAAATATGTTTCTCAGTATCACAATTCAAAAGTTTATATGAGTAAACTTAGGGTAAACTGAGGGTGAAGAACATAAAGATGGAAGAACTGTAGTAAAAATCCAAAACTGAGCCCTTTTTACCAACAAATAATGTTATTTTAAAATGTGATAAGTCTATTTCCCTTTCCCATATCTAAAATGAATACACTATTTATGAAAATTAATCAAAATGTCTCAGAAATAAATTTGAAACACAGGAAAATAACCTCGTAGTTTTAATTTATTTATGTTATGAATAAAACCAGTAAAATTGTAAAAGTTTTAGGCCTGATCTACTGAAATTCTTAAGAAAATGCTTTTTAAAAAATGAAATATTAATGATAAGTTTAGATAAACTATTCTGATATCTTACCCTAGCTGCATCTGGACTCCATTCCTACTACAGGAACTGACATCCTGTATCTTAACAGCCTTTGGAATATGTAATATAATGACAAATGCTTATAGCACCAGAAACAATGGACATCGTAAAAAAATATTTTAAAAGATTTGATGATTCAAGTCATCAAAGGTTGACTACTCTAGTAATCATCATGAGAAATATTAGTAACAAGTTGAATATTACTTATTTTACAGTTTAATATTGTTTTCATTATGGAATGTATACCATGATATAATAGGTATATAATATTGTATAATATGTGTACAATTCCAGCACTCTTTTCCTAAGGTTTTTACCCAGACCTAAGTTAGGTTTGGGCTTCAAACCTCCTTCTTGGTTCTCATAATTCCTAAGAAAGCTACCTCATAGTTTGGCCAAGACAGGACATTACACTTTTAATTCCTAGCCATGCTTCTTGTAGTCCATCCAAACAAAATTATTTGATATTCCCTAATATTGCATGGAATTGTGATAAAGCATGACTTATGGAGTCAGAATATCCAACTAAAAGTCCTGCCTCATCCTCTTCCTGTTTTGTTACCTTGGTCAAATTAAAGGCACTCCAAATCATTTTTCCTTATCCAAAAATGAGAATATCTCTTTCACATTTTAGTGTAGCAGGATTACGAATTGAATTCATACAACTCAGATTCATAAAGAAAACACAACTTGTTTTTTTTGGTCTACCAATAATGTAGTCTTTCTCTTAAACCTGAATTTACTGTCATGTGGAAGAGGAGTAATTGTTACAGATTTCCTTTGGATTCAACTCAGAGTCTTAGGAAAAAGTACTAGGTCTCTCAGATGCCTCAGTCTTCCATCCCCCTTCTCAGGTCCTTTTCATGGTGGCTTCTGGGTATATGGAAGGAGAGATGTGGCTTAAGCAACCTCATGTTAGAGGATTGACTCAGGATCCTTAGGCTTCCCTGGTCTCTGGGGTCACAGTTTGCAACCACCTGATGGCATCCAAAACTGATATAGCTCATAATCTGACTTTGAACTGGTAGAGCTCAGTGGTACACTCTGGCTAATTAAGCCTCATCTCAGACCCTCCTAGTACTTTCAACCCCTCTGAGATCTCATTGTGACTTACATGGATGTGGCTCCCTGGTGTGCAAAACTTACAAGAGAGTCGCTTTGTCCCTGCTACGATATTCCCTCTGGAAACATATCTTGTTTGGTCTATGGCATTTGAGAAGAACCCAGGGCAGCAAAGCTGGCTATGCAGCAGGTTAGTACGGGATGGTCTGCAAGCAGTGCTCTTTCTCGAGATCTCAATGAGAACCATTGGCAAAAGCCCCACCCAACCCCATTCAGTGCAATTTTACTTACTAAAACATCTCTGCCTTCCCCTTTCTCTTTCTTCTACCAGATACCAACTGAGTCAGCATGAAACATTTCATTTTTCTTCCTCCATAGCAAATGTTCCTTCCCCAATAGAAGTAAGTCTTATAGCTTGGCTACTCTGGAAGAAAGCATCTTCACTACCTTATGGAAAAAACTTGATGATGTAAGCCCTTTTTAGTTCTTGAGGTGTTCAATGGATGCTAAATGAATTTGGGAATTCCTTTTGTTTCCAAAAAACACTGCCTTTGTTGCAATCTCCTTTTGTTGCACATTCAAAGTTAAAACTTGCCTCAGTTCTCCACTTTTTATTCCATGATAACCACTCTCACTATCGCTCCATGTATCTGAAACCCCGGGAAAGCCAGAGGCAAGGTCAGGTGCTTAAAAAGATGAAAGAAAAATGAACATCCAGAATTTCCCAAATACACCTTAATTCTATCTCTCATAGATTTATCATTGAGGTTCTCCTAGTTAAAATGGATTTCCCTCTGATTGCGGACGCAGGCAGCTGTAAGCGGCTGCTTGCAACAACCAGCAGCAAGCAGGAGTGGAAGCAAGCTCTTAGCTCGCAGACGGAGAGTCCTAACCACTGGACAACAGGGACCAGAAGCTAGGGCCTGGGTCCCTAGTTCTTGCCTGTCTTGTTAGGAATGAATTCAGGCGAGGAGTCAGAATGTAAACTGTATTGGAAAAGCAAAATACATGCAGGAAGAAGCACGGGCAAACTCAGAGAGCAGTACATTTTGGAAGTTTAAATTCTTTATAAGTGGGAAGTTTTCCAGGTCTTTTGTCTTCTTTTTGGCCAATCGTATTGTTTTGACTCCATGGCTAATTTGCCTCAGGACCCTCCCCTGGGTGCGCACGCACCCCTCTGTTAAGATGGATCCCACTGCAAAGGCCTCTGGGGGGAAGATAGCAGGACTTACTATGGTCTGGCATTCCCTGCCATTTTGACCCCATGAAGGCTTTCATGCATGCATAGTGTCTCCCTTGCCTCTGTCTCTGCCATAAAAATGCCCAATGTCCACTTATTTACCCTATTCCTGTTGATGGATTTTTTATCGAGGTACAGATCTTGAAATATAGACAGAAGTCCAGTCATAAATATGTAGTCCTGGAGCCCGTTTGTCTCGTGCTTCAGGAAATGTAAACAGGGGCTGGTAATGAATGTCCAGCCTGGAGCTCATCTTCTTCTCACCCCAGGATGTGTGAACAGGAGACCAGTTGTTAATGCCTAGCCTGGAGACCGTCTATCTCCTGCCTCACCTCTTTTTCTTCATTTTTACCTCCCAAACTCCTTTCGGGATCTTTCCCAAATATTAGCTCTTTCACGATCCCTATAAGTAGAGGTAATCTCTATCATTGCCTATATCTCTTCATTTTTTTCTGTTTTGCTTTTATGGTATTGATCACTATCTCCTAAATTATTGTAACAGTTACATCTGCATTTTTCGATCTTGCTAGATCCTATGGTCCATGTAGGCACAAGCTATGTATAGGATAGAGTCGGATAATTGGAAGATATGTCTAGTTCCTTTATGATATTGGGCTAGTCACTTAAATTCTCTATACACAAGGTCATTTTATCTGTAAACTAATAATAATAATTAGTATTGGAGACTTGTATAATTACTGTAAAAAACATTAATACTATATGCAACAAGAACCTGCATACTGTCAATTAGCAGTGTGTGCTCAATAAACAATAATAAAATAAATAATTTGAATGCAGCATTCTTCTTAGGATAGCCCAGTCTACAGAGCAGACACTAATTTTTGATCTATTAATATCCAGGAATGATTCTAAGCTATGAAACAAAGCTTCTAATATTGAAAATGCAATATAAGAAAGTAAGAAGAGTGATAAAATTAGTAATATTATTTATATTAAACACAATTTAAAGAATCCAAAGAACAGCAACTAAAAATATATATATTTGGAACAGGATAGAAAACCCAGAGATAAACCTATGCACATATGGTCACCTTATCTTTGATAAAGGAGGCAAGAATATACAATGGAGAAAAGACAGCCTCTTCAAGAAGTGGTGATGGGAAAACTGGACAGCTACATGTAAAAGAATGAAATTAGAACACTCCCTAACACCATACACAAAAATAACCTGAAAATGGATTAAAGACCTAAATGTAAGGCCAGGAACAATAAAACTCTTGAGAAAAACATAGGCAGAACACCCTATGACATAAATCACAGCAGGATCCTTTTTGACACACCTCCTAGAGAAATGGAAATAAAAACAAAAATAAACAAATGGGACCTAATAAAACTTAAAAGCTTTTGCACAACAAAGGAAACCATAAGTAAGACAAAAAGACAACCCTCAGAATGGGAGAAAATATTTGCAAACAAAGCAACTGACAAAGAATTAATCTCCAAAACACACAATTATCTCATGCAGCTCAATATCAAAAAAACAAAATCCAAAAATGGGCAGAAGACCTAAGTAGACATTTCTCCAAAAAAGGTATACAGATTGCCAACAAAACATGAAAGGATACTCAACATCACAAATCATTAGAGAAATGAAAATGAAAATTACAGTGAGGTATCACCTCACAACAGTCAGAATGGTCATCATCAAAAAATCTACAAACAATAAATGCTAGAGAGGGTGGGGAGAAAAGGGAACCCTCTTGCATTGTTGGTGGGAGTGTATATTGATACAACCACTATGGAGAACTGTATAGAGGTTCCTTAAAAAATTAAAATAGAACTACAGTATGACCCAGCAATCCCACGACTGGGCATATACCCCAAGAAAACCGTAATTCAAAAACAGACATGTACCACAATGTTCACTGCAGCACTATTTACAATAGACAGGACATGGAAGCAAACTAAGTGTCCATCGACAGATGAAGAGATGAAGAAGATGTGGCACATATATACAATGGAATATTACTCAGCCATAAAAAGAAATGAAATTGAATTATTTGTAGTGAGGTAGATGAACATAGAGTCTGTCATACAGAGTAAAGTAAGTCAGAAAGAGAAAAAAAATACCATATGCTAACACATATATATGGAATCTAAAAAAAAAAAAAAAAGGTTCTGACAAATGTCATGGCAGGACAGGAATAAAGACACAAATGTAGAGAATGAACTTGAGGACACGGGGAGGGGGAATGGTAAGCTGGGACAAAGTGAGAGAGTAACAGTGACATATATACACTACTAAATGTAAACTAGATAGCTAGTAGGCAGTAGCTGCATCGCACAGGGAGATCAGCTTGGTGCTTTGTGACAACCTAGAGAGGTGGGATAGGGAGGGTGGGAGAGAGACACAAGAGGGAGCAGATATGGGGGTATATGTATAATATAGCTGATTCACTTTTTTTATACATCAGAAACTAACACAACATTGTAAAGCAATTATACTCCAATAAATGTTATATATATATACATTTATATGGGACTTCATAGGTACGCATTTTATTCTGTTTCAAAAGTCCATTATTATTGCAAGAGTAGTGACAAAAATAAAACCTTATCCTGTATATTACTTTTTTTTTAACACCTTTATTGGAGTGTAATTGCTTTACAATGGTGTGTTAGTATCTGCTATATAACAAAGTGAATCAGTTATATGTATACATCTATCCCCATAACCCTGCCCTCTTCGTTTCCCTCCCACCCTCCCTATCCCACCCCTCTAGGAGGTCACGAAGCACTGAACTTATCTTCCTGTGCAATGCAGCTGCTGCCCACTAGCTATCTATTTTACATATATTTTATTTATCATAATTTTTATTTATCATATTTTATATTTATCATATATTTTATTTATTATAATTTTATTCTTTTACAGGTAGCTGTCCAGTTTTCCCAACACTACTTCTTGAAGAGGCTGTCTTTTCTCCATTGTATATTCATTCCTCCTTTGTCAAAGATAAGGTGACCATATGTGCATGGGTTTATCTCTGGCCTTTCTATCCTGCTTCATTAATCTATATTTCTGTTTTTATGCCAGTAGCATACTACCTTTATTACTGTAGCCTTGTAATACAGTCTGAAACCAGTAAGCCTTATTCCTCGAGCTCCATTATTCTTTCTCAAGATTGCTTTGGCTATTCCAGGTCTCTTTTGTTTCCAAACAAATTGTAAAATTTTTGTTCTAGTTCTGTAAAAAATGCCATTGGTAATTTGATAGGGATTGCATTGAATCTGTAGACTGCTTTGGTAGTATACTCATTTTCATAATGTTGATTCTACCATTCCAAGAATATGGTATATCTCTCCATCTGTTTGTATAGTCTTTACTTTCTTTCATCAGTGTCATATAGTTTTCTGCATACAAGTCTTTTCTCTCCTTATGAAGGGTTATTCCTAGCTATTTTATGCTCTTTGTTGCAATGGTAAATAGGAGTGTTTCCTTAATTTCTCTTTCTGATTTTTAATCGTTAATGTATAAGAATGCAAGAGATTTCTGTGAATTAATTTTGTATCCTGCTACTCTACCAAATTCATTGATTAGCTCTAGTAGTTTTCTGGTGGCATCTTTAGGATTCTCTATGTATAGTATAATGTCATCTGCAAACAGTGACAGTTTTACTTCTTTCTGATCTGGATTCCATTTATTTCTTTTTCTTCTCTGATTGCTGTGGCTAAAACTTCCAAAAACTCTGTTGAATAATAGCAGCGAAAGTGGGCAACCTTGTCTTGTTCCTGATCTTAGTGGAGATGCTTTCAGTTTTTCACCACTGAGAATGAGGTTGGCTGTCGGTTTGTCATATATGGCCTTTATGATGATGAGGTAGGTTCCCTCTATGCCCACTTTCTGGAGCGTTTTTATCATAAATGGGTGTTGAATTTTGTCAAAAGTTTTTTCTGCATCTATTGAATTTATCATACGGATTTTCTCCTTCAATTGGTTAATATGGGTTATCACATTGAGTGATTTGCATATATTGAAGAATCCTTGCATTCCTGGGATACACCCCACTTGATCATGATGGATGATCCTTTTAATATGCTGTTGGATTCTGTTTGCTAGTATTTTGTTGAGGGGTTTTGCATCTACGTTCATTAGTGATATTGGTCTGCAGTTTTCTTTTTTTGTGACATCTTTGTCTGCTTTCGGTATCAGTGTGATGGTGGCCCCATAGAATGAGTTTGGGAGTGTTCCTCCCTTTGCTATATTTTGGAAGAGTTTGAGAAGGATAGGTGTTAGCTTTTCTCTAAATGTTTGATAGAATTCACCTGTGAAGCCATCTGATCCTGGACTTTGCTGGAAGATTTTTAATCACAGTTTCCATTTCAGTGCTTGTGATTGGTTTGTTCATATTTTCTGTTTCTTTCTGATCAGTCTTTGAAGTTTGTGCTTTTCTAAGAATTTGTCCATTTCTTCCAGGTTGTCCATTTTATTGGCATATAGTTGCTTGTAGTAGTCTCTCATGATCCTTTGTATTTCTGCAGTGTTAGTTGTTACTTCTTCTTTTTCATTTCTAATTCTGGTGAGTTGAGTCTTCTCCCTTTTTTTCTTGATGAGTCTGACTAAAGGTTTATCAATTTTATCTTCTCAAAGAACCAGCTTTTAGTTTTACTGATCTTTGTTATTGTTTCCTTCATTTTTTGTCTTCTGTTTCTGATCTGATCTTTATAATTTCTTTCCTTCTGCTAACTTTGGGTGTTTTGTTCTTCTTTCTCTAATTGCTTTAGGTGTAAGAACAGGTAGTTTATTTGAGATTTTTCCTTTTTCTTGAGGTAGGATTGTATTGCTATAAACTTCCCTATTAGAACTGCTTTTGGTGCATCCCATAGGTTTTGGATTGTCATGTTTTCATTGTCATTTCTTTCTAGGTATTTTTTGATTTCCTCTTTGATTTCTTCAGTTATCTCTTGGTTATTTAGTAATGTAATGTTTAGCCTCCATGTGTTTGTATTTTTTAGAGTTTTTTCCTGAAATTGATATCTAGCCTCATAGCGTTTTGGTCAGAAAAGACACTTCGTATGATTTTAATTCTCTTAAATTTACCAAGGCTTGATTTGTCACGAAGATATGATCTGTCCTGGAGAATATTCCATGAGCACTTGAGAAGAAAGTGTATTTTGTTGTTTTGGGATGGAATGTCCTATAAATATCAATTAAGTCTATTTGGTCTTACGTGTCTTTTAAAACTCAGGCTTCCTTATTTGTTTTCATTTTGGAAGATCTGTCCATTGGTGAAAGTGGTGTTTTAAAGTCCCCTACAATTATTGTATTACTGTTGATTTCCCCTTGTATTGCTGTTAGTATTTTCCTTATGTATTAAGGTGCTCCTATGTTAGGTACATAAATATTTACAATTGTTATATTTTCTTCTTTGATTGATCCCTTGATCATTCTGTAGTGTCCTTCTTTGTCTCTTGTAATAGCCTTTACTTTAAAGTCTGTTTTGTCTGATATGAGTAGTGCTACTCAGCTTTCTTATGATTTCCATTTGCATGGAATATCTTTTTCCATCCCCTCACTTTCAGTCTGTATGTGTCCCTAAGTCTGAAGTGGGTCTCTTGTAGACAGCATATATATGGGTCTTATTTTTGTATCCATTGAGCCTCTGTGTGTCTTT
>NW_026712049.1:0-17818 GCF_026419965.1 Kogia breviceps
GGCAGGTGTCTTTTAGAGGCCTGAGTCCTTATGAATGTTAAGTGACCCATAGCTATGCGTTTGAAGCCGCTCTTGCGGGAAACGGCCACAAGGCGGCAGCATTTCTCCATTTCCAACTCTGGGTTTTCCTGCAACAGAGGCTTCCTGGAAATTGTGTTAGTAGGCTGCAAATGAGAGTGCAGTGTGTCAGGGCAAACCCCCAAGAGCTTATATCTCCTTACTTCTTGTGTGTTTTTTAAAATTTAATTGTTATCTAGTATCACAGCCAATTGGATAAAAATGTGGTGTGTGTTCTAGGTGTACTGCATCTGGTTCATCATATGTATGTATCAATCTATTCATCTTTGGATCCTTTCCCGTGTAGGTTATTACAGAGTGTTGAGTCGACCTCTCCTGGTATTCCTTAGGTATTTTGTGATTATATATTTCATATGTATCAGTACATGTCTGTAAACCCCCATATCCAAATTCATACATTCCTTACACCTTTCCACTTGGTTAAGCATAGTTGGTTTTCTGCATCTATGCACGGCCTTCTCTTGGAAATGACTTCATGGGTATCAATGTTGAAGTAACAGCTATAAGTGATGTCATAGGATATTTCTATTTCGGTTTCTTTCGTACTTCCTTTTGGGTGGGTATCTCTAGATCCTTCTACGGTGGTGCCAGCGGCACTGTTGCATGCTCTTCCGTGGCTCATGTTCCATTGTGCACATGGGCCCCCTTCTTCTTGGTGCATTGTTCTGTTGATGGACATTTGGGTTTCTTCCAAGTCTTGGCGATGGTACATGTTGCTGCAGTGCAGGATGGCCAGCCTGTGTCTTTTTGATTTTGGTCTACTCGGGAGATAGGCCCATCAGTGGGCCTACCCGATTACAGGTTAGCTCAATTTTTACCTTTCAGTGCACCTCCACGGTGTTCTCACTACTAGCTGTTCCCAGGTTACGTCCCAGCGGCCGCTAGAGGGCACAGAGTTCTCTAAAACACCTTGAGCATTTATTCTTTGTAGACTCTGTGGCTGATGATCATTCTGACGACGGTGGGTGAACGTTTCTGTCGACTGGATTTGCATGGCTTTATTAATTCCTGATGTTGAGCATTTTTCCATGCCCTTTTACTTATCACAAGAGAAAGAAAGAAAGAGAAGACAAAATGTGCGCAAAATATGCCTCTTGAAATTGTCGTTTTGAAGTGTGCACGTCTTTTGAGTTTTTTTCCTCGATTGACGACCCAAGAATCGTTTTTGAGGGCAGGTGTCATTTATAGGCCTGCAATGATTTTGAATATCAAGTGACCATTAGCACTGGGTTTAAAGCTGCTGTTTTGAGAAACGGCCACAAGGCGGCAGCAGGTCTCCTTTACCAAACCTGGTTACTCGGGCAACAGAGCCTCCGTGGAAGTCGTATTCTCGGTTGTCAATTAGAATGGACTGTGCCAGGAAAAAGCCCCTTATGTTTGTGCCTCACGACTGACTTGTTCGTTTTTTAATTCAATGTTTATTGTTTCTCACAGCAAGTTTGATTACAATGTTTTGCTTGTTGTAGGTGTGAAAGAGGTGGCTCTTTTACACATAAACACGTATCTAGTCTTCTTTGGATCCTTTTCCCATGTAGCTTATGACACAATGTTGAGTACTCTTCTCTTGGTATTCCGTAGGCCTTTGGTGATTTTGTATTTCACGTGTGTTTGTATCTCTCTCTTAAACCCAATTTCCTAATGTACACAATTCTCACACCTGTCCATGGGTGAACCATAAATCTGTTTATTGCATCTGTGATTGCCTTTCTCTGTGGAAATATCTTCAGTGATATCAATTTTCAGGGAACACCTATACGTGATATCGTAGGCTATGTATCTTTCGCTCTGTGACTTACTGCAAGGTGCGTGATGAACTCTAGCCTCACCGATGGTGCTGTTGATGGCATTGTTTCCTTTTGTTCCTTGGCTAATATTCCACCTGCTCAGGTCCCTGTTCTTCTTTGTCCACTCATCTGTTGATGGGCTTTCTGCTTGCTTCCATGTCCTGGCTATTGTAATACTCCTGCAATGCAGATTTGCCTGCCTGTGTCTTTCCACTTCTGTCTTCTTTCTTAGGTTATAGGCCCAGGAGTGGGCCTGCTGGATCATATCGTAACTCAGTGTTTACCTTGTAAAGGCACCTCCATTCTGTTCCCATTAGTGCCTCTTACCAGGTGAAGTCCTGTGGCGAGCATTGCCCTCTGAGGAAGGCGCCACTAAGACCCTCCTAAGCCTCAGGGCCCGACTGTACTCTCCTTGGTATGCATCCTGGACTTTATGGTATGAACATACAAAAGGAGATGGTCTTTGGCCAAATCGCTCCAGGGACCTGCTCAGTTACTGGGAGTCCCTGGTTGTTCCCTAAAGCTAGGAAAAGCAACCCTGGAGGGGAAATTGGTGCCTTTGAGGGAGAAGCCGAGCAGCCAACCAACCAGCTGATGCTGATAAGGTGTGACTAAGCCGAGAAGCCAACCAACCAGCTGATGCCGATAAGGCGTGACGAAGCAAATTCCCTGCTTTAGGGGTATATATACGGCTAGGCTTTGTTATTAAACTTGCCTTGCAAGCGTCAGTTGCTTGTGCCCTTCTGATCCCATACGTTGGTGCGTTCAGTTCCCTACCCCCTCTCGTCGGTTGTTGCTACACTTTGAGGACCCGCCGCGGCTGGCGGCAAAGTCCCACTTAACCTAGAGGGTATGCACTTCTCCACAACCCCTTCAGCATGAATTGTTGGTAGTCTTGTTGCTGATGGTTCTTCTGACTGGTGTGAGCCGATACCTCTGTGGTTGGATTTGCATGCGTCTCATAAAGCCTTGAAATTGAGCTTTCAGGGATGCCCTTTTTTTCTTCAAACTGTGTGTGTAGCTTACCTCATCACATTCTTTTCTTGAACTATGTGCCGCCTTTTGAAATATTTTGGCCACTACCTCCCTCAAGACATTTTGAGGGCAGGTTTCATTGACAGCCCTCCAGGACTTGTGCACACGAAGTGACCATTAGCACGGGTTTTCAAGCTGCCGTTGCAGGTAACGGCCACAGGGCTGCAGCATTTCTGCGTTTCCCACTCTGGTAACTAGTGAAACAGGCCTTCCTGCCAGTGGTGTTCCTTGGTTATCAATGACGGTGGGATGTGTCTGGAGAAACCCCCCAAAGCTGATGTCTCCTTACTTATATCTGTTTTTAAAATGGAATTTCTACTTTTCACTGGAGTACTCTTCCATTGTGTCCATGGACCACTGCTCCTTTCTGCATTCCTCTGTGGCTGGGCATTTTCATTGCTTCCAAGTGTTGGCTATGGTAAACATTGCTGGATTGCAGGATTGCCAGCCCGTGTCTTTTTGATTCTCATCCTCTCAGGTGATAGACCCAGCAGTGGCTATGCTTGATTGAACGGTCGCTCAATGTTGACCCTTTCCAGGCAACTCCACTGTGTTTTCCTTAGGGGCTCTTACCACGTCCCACTTAGAACCGAGGGTACGCATTTCTTCACCACCCCGTCAGCATTTCTTGTTTGCAGAAGTTTTGCTGCTGGCCATGCTGAGTCGTGTGACATGATAGGTTTTTTTAACGTGTAGTTTCGTGTCTAATAATTCCTAAGGTTCAGCATTTTCCCACGCCTTTTTTTATTCTGTTAAACAAAAACAGAAAAAAAAAACCCGTGAGTACAATAAACCTCTCGAAATTGTCTTCTTGGAAGGTTGCCCTCTTTGGACTTTTTTGGTCGATTTTCGACCCCAGGATTTTGTTTTGGAGGGCAGGTGTCATTTACAAGCCTGCAATGGGTGTGAATATTGAGTGACCATTAGCACTGACTTTAAAGCTGCTGCTGTGGGAAACGGCCACAAGGCGTCAGCATTGCTACATTCCCACATCTGGTTACTAGGGCAGCAGAGCGTTCTGGAAGTCCTGTTCCCAGGTTGTCAATTAGAATGGAATGTGCCAGGAAAAAACCCCAGAAGTGTATGTCACATTACTTCTTGTTCGCTCTTTTAATTTGTTTAAATCGGGGTAATGATTAGAATACTGTTGGTCCTATATGTACAGAATCTGGTTCATTTGTACGTTTTATATATATATATATATATATATATATTCTTGTACAGATCCTCTTCCCATGTAAATTATTGCAGAGTGTTCTGGTGACCTCCCTTGCTATATGGTCGGTCTGTTTGATATATATATTTAATACGTATTTGTACACATATGGTGACACTAATCTTAATTTATCCATTCCCCCCACCTTTCATTTTACATAAGCTTAGTTTGCTTTCTAAGTCTGTGAGTGTCTTTCTTTGTGGAAATATGTTCATTTGTGTCAGCTGTTAGATAACGCCTATAGGTGATGTCATACGGTATGCCTTTTGCTTTCCGACTTAACTCATGTTCTGTGATGATCTCTAGGCTCATCTCGGGTGCCTCAAAGAGCAGTGTTTCCTTGTTTTCCATGGCTAATAGTCCACTGTGTCCACGGACCAGCTCTTCTTATCCATTCATCTGTTGATGGACATTTGGGTTGCTTCGGTGTCTTGGCTACTGTGAAAACTCGTGGAGTGCAGCTCTTGCAGCCTGTCTTCTCAGGTGAGAGGCTCGGCTGTGGGTGTTCTGGATGGAAGGGTGGCTCAATTTTTAATTGAAAACGCAGCTCCTTTCTGTTCTCATTATTGGCTGTTACAACTAGACATGTCCTCCACAGACAGAGGGAACAGAGTTCTCTAAAACCCCTTCAGCATTTATTGTTTGTAGTCTTTTGGCTGACGGTAGTTAACTTGGGTGAGCTGAAAGCTTTTTGTAGGTTAGAGGAGTCTGATGATTCCTGATGTTGAGCTTTTCTCCATTTTCCTTTTTTTGATAAAGAGTGAGTAAAACTTACCTCTATCATACTATCTCTTTGACACATTTGCCTGCTTTGAATTTTTTTGGCCACGGCCGAGCTCAGGACATTTTTTTTTTTTTGAGGGCAGGTGTCTTTTAGAGGCCTGAGTCCTTATGAATGTTAAGTGACCCATAGCTATGCGTTTGAAGCCGCTCTTGCGGGAAACGGCCACAAGGCGGCAGCATTTCTCCATTTCCAACTCTGGGTTTTCCTGCAACAGAGGCTTCCTGGAAATTGTGTTAGTAGGCTGCAAATGAGAGTGCAGTGTGTCAGGGCAAACCCCCAAGAGCTTATATCTCCTTACTTCTTGTGTGTTTTTTAAAATTTAATTGTTATCTAGTATCACAGCCAATTGGATAAAAATGTGGTGTGTGTTCTAGGTGTACTGCATCTGGTTCATCATATGTATGTATCAATCTATTCATCTTTGGATCCTTTCCCGTGTAGGTTATTACAGAGTGTTGAGTCGACCTCTCCTGGTATTCCTTAGGTATTTTGTGATTATATATTTCATATGTATCAGTACATGTCTGTAAACCCCCATATCCAAATTCATACATTCCTTACACCTTTCCACTTGGTTAAGCATAGTTGGTTTTCTGCATCTATGCACGGCCTTCTCTTGGAAATGACTTCATGGGTATCAATGTTGAAGTAACAGCTATAAGTGATGTCATAGGATATTTCTATTTCGGTTTCTTTCGTACTTCCTTTTGGGTGGGTATCTCTAGATCCTTCTACGGTGGTGCCAGCGGCACTGTTGCATGCTCTTCCGTGGCTCATGTTCCATTGTGCACATGGGCCCCCTTCTTCTTGGTGCATTGTTCTGTTGATGGACATTTGGGTTTCTTCCAAGTCTTGGCGATGGTACATGTTGCTGCAGTGCAGGATGGCCAGCCTGTGTCTTTTTGATTTTGGTCTACTCGGGAGATAGGCCCATCAGTGGGCCTACCCGATTACAGGTTAGCTCAATTTTTACCTTTCAGTGCACCTCCACGGTGTTCTCACTACTAGGTGTTCCCAGGTTACGTCCCAGCGGCCGCTAGAGGGCACAGAGTTCTCTAAAACACCTTGAGCATTTATTCTTTGTAGACTCTGTGGCTGATGATCATTCTGACGACGGTGGGTGAACGTTTCTGTCGACTGGATTTGCATGGCTTTATTAATTCCTGATGTTGAGCATTTTTCCATGCCCTTTTACTTATCACAAGAGAAAGAAAGAAAGAGAAGACAAAATGTGCGCAAAATATGCCTCTTGAAATTGTCGTTTTGAAGTGTGCACGTCTTTTGAGTTTTTTTCCTCGATTGACGACCCAAGAATCGTTTTTGAGGGCAGGTGTCATTTATAGGCCTGCAATGATTTTGAATATCAAGTGACCATTAGCACTGGGTTTAAAGCTGCTGTTTTGAGAAACGGCCACAAGGCGGCAGCAGGTCTCCTTTACCAAACCTGGTTACTCGGGCAACAGAGCCTCCGTGGAAGTCGTATTCTCGGTTGTCAATTAGAATGGACTGTGCCAGGAAAAAGCCCCTTATGTTTGTGCCTCACGACTGACTTGTTCGTTTTTTAATTCAATGTTTATTGTTTCTCACAGCAAGTTTGATTACAATGTTTTGCTTGTTGTAGGTGTGAAAGAGGTGGCTCTTTTACACATAAACACGTATCTAGTCTTCTTTGGATCCTTTTCCCATGTAGCTTATGACACAATGTTGAGTACTCTTCTCTTGGTATTCCGTAGGCCTTTGGTGATTTTGTATTTCACGTGTGTTTGTATCTCTCTCTTAAACCCAATTTCCTAATGTACACAATTCTCACACCTGTCCATGGGTGAACCATAAATCTGTTTATTGCATCTGTGATTGCCTTTCTCTGTGGAAATATCTTCAGTGATATCAATTTTCAGGGAACACCTATACGTGATATCGTAGGCTATGTATCTTTCGCTCTGTGACTTACTGCAAGGTGCGTGATGAACTCTAGCCTCACCGATGGTGCTGTTGATGGCATTGTTTCCTTTTGTTCCTTGGCTAATATTCCACCTGCTCAGGTCCCTGTTCTTCTTTGTCCACTCATCTGTTGATGGGCTTTCTGCTTGCTTCCATGTCCTGGCTATTGTAATACTCCTGCAATGCAGATTTGCCTGCCTGTGTCTTTCCACTTCTGTCTTCTTTCTTAGGTTATAGGCCCAGGAGTGGGCCTGCTGGATCATATCGTAACTCAGTGTTTACCTTGTAAAGGCACCTCCATTCTGTTCCCATTAGTGCCTCTTACCAGGTGAAGTCCTGTGGCGAGCATTGCCCTCTGAGGAAGGCGCCACTAAGACCCTCCTAAGCCTCAGGGCCCGACTGTACTCTCCTTGGTATGCATCCTGGACTTTATGGTATGAACATACAAAAGGAGATGGTCTTTGGCCAAATCGCTCCAGGGACCTGCTCAGTTACTGGGAGTCCCTGGTTGTTCCCTAAAGCTAGGAAAAGCAACCCTGGAGGGGAAATTGGTGCCTTTGAGGGAGAAGCCGCGCAGCCAACCAACCAGCTGATGCTGATAAGGTGTGACTAAGCCGAGAAGCCAACCAACCAGCTGATGCCGATAAGGCGTGACGAAGCAAATTCCCTGCTTTAGGGGTATATATACGGCTAGGCTTTGTTATTAAACTTGCCTTGCAAGCGTCAGTTGCTTGTGCCCTTCTGATCCCATACGTTGGTGCGTTCAGTTCCCTACCCCCTCTCGTCGGTTGTTGCTACACTTTGAGGACCCGCCGCGGCTGGCGGCAAAGTCCCACTTAACCTAGAGGGTATGCACTTCTCCACAACCCCTTCAGCATGAATTGTTGGTAGTCTTGTTGCTGATGGTTCTTCTGACTGGTGTGAGCCGATACCTCTGTGGTTGGATTTGCATGCGTCTCATAAAGCCTTGAAATTGAGCTTTCAGGGATGCCCTTTTTTTCTTCAAACTGTGTGTGTAGCTTACCTCATCACATTCTTTTCTTGAACTATGTGCCGCCTTTTGAAATATTTTGGCCACTACCTCCCTCAAGACATTTTGAGGGCAGGTTTCATTGACAGCCCTCCAGGACTTGTGCACACGAAGTGACCATTAGCACGGGTTTTCAAGCTGCCGTTGCAGGTAACGGCCACAGGGCTGCAGCATTTCTGCGTTTCCCACTCTGGTAACTAGTGAAACAGGCCTTCCTGCCAGTGGTGTTCCTTGGTTATCAATGACGGTGGGATGTGTCTGGAGAAACCCCCCAAAGCTGATGTCTCCTTACTTATATCTGTTTTTAAAATGGAATTTCTACTTTTCACTGGAGTACTCTTCCATTGTGTCCATGGACCACTGCTCCTTTCTGCATTCCTCTGTGGCTGGGCATTTTCATTGCTTCCAAGTGTTGGCTATGGTAAACATTGCTGGATTGCAGGATTGCCAGCCCGTGTCTTTTTGATTCTCATCCTCTCAGGTGATAGACCCAGCAGTGGCTATGCTTGATTGAACGGTCGCTCAATGTTGACCCTTTCCAGGCAACTCCACTGTGTTTTCCTTAGGGGCTCTTACCACGTCCCACTTAGAACCGAGGGTACGCATTTCTTCACCACCCCGTCAGCATTTCTTGTTTGCAGAAGTTTTGCTGCTGGCCATGCTGAGTCGTGTGACATGATAGGTTTTTTTAACGTGTAGTTTCGTGTCTAATAATTCCTAAGGTTCAGCATTTTCCCACGCCTTTTTTTATTCTGTTAAACAAAAACAGAAAAAAAAAAAACCCGTGAGTACAATAAACCTCTCGAAATTGTCTTCTTGGAAGGTTGCCCTCTTTGGACTTTTTTGGTCGATTTTCGACCCCAGGATTTTGTTTTGGAGGGCAGGTGTCATTTACAAGCCTGCAATGGGTGTGAATATTGAGTGACCATTAGCACTGACTTTAAAGCTGCTGCTGTGGGAAACGGCCACAAGGCGTCAGCATTGCTACATTCCCACATCTGGTTACTAGGGCAGCAGAGCGTTCTGGAAGTCCTGTTCCCAGGTTGTCAATTAGAATGGAATGTGCCAGGAAAAAACCCCAGAAGTGTATGTCACATTACTTCTTGTTCGCTCTTTTAATTTGTTTAAATCGGGGTAATGATTAGAATACTGTTGGTCCTATATGTACAGAATCTGGTTCATTTGTACGTTTTATATATATATATATATATATATATATTCTTGTACAGATCCTCTTCCCATGTAAATTATTGCAGAGTGTTCTGGTGACCTCCCTTGCTATATGGTCGGTCTGTTTGATATATATATTTAATACGTATTTGTACACATATGGTGACACTAATCTTAATTTATCCATTCCCCCCACCTTTCATTTTACATAAGCTTAGTTTGCTTTCTAAGTCTGTGAGTGTCTTTCTTTGTGGAAATATGTTCATTTGTGTCAGCTGTTAGATAACGCCTATAGGTGATGTCATACGGTATGCCTTTTGCTTTCCGACTTAACTCATGTTCTGTGATGATCTCTAGGCTCATCTCGGGTGCCTCAAAGAGCAGTGTTTCCTTGTTTTCCATGGCTAATAGTCCACTGTGTCCACGGACCAGCTCTTCTTATCCATTCATCTGTTGATGGACATTTGGGTTGCTTCGGTGTCTTGGCTACTGTGAAAACTCGTGGAGTGCAGCTCTTGCAGCCTGTCTTCTCAGGTGAGAGGCTCGGCTGTGGGTGTTCTGGATGGAAGGGTGGCTCAATTTTTAATTGAAAACGCAGCTCCTTTCTGTTCTCATTATTGGCTGTTACAACTAGACATGTCCTCCACAGACAGAGGGAACAGAGTTCTCTAAAACCCCTTCAGCATTTATTGTTTGTAGTCTTTTGGCTGACGGTAGTTAACTTGGGTGAGCTGAAAGCTTTTTGTAGGTTAGAGGAGTCTGATGATTCCTGATGTTGAGCTTTTCTCCATTTTCCTTTTTTTGATAAAGAGTGAGTAAAACTTACCTCTATCATACTATCTCTTTGACACATTTGCCTGCTTTGAATTTTTTTGGCCACGGCCGAGCTCAGGACATTTTTTTTTTTTGAGGGCAGGTGTCTTTTAGAGGCCTGAGTCCTTATGAATGTTAAGTGAACCATAGCTATGCGTTTGAAGCCGCTCTTGCGGGAAACGGCCACAAGGCGGCAGCATTTCTCCATTTCCAACTCTGGGTTTTCCTGCAACAGAGGCTTCCTGGAAATTGTGTTAGTAGGCTGCAAATGAGAGTGCAGTGTGTCAGGGCAAACCCCCAAGAGCTTATATCTCCTTACTTCTTGTGTGTTTTTTAAAATTTAATTGTTATCTAGTATCACAGCCAATTGGATAAAAATGTGGTGTGTGTTCTAGGTGTACTGCATCTGGTTCATCATATGTATGTATCAATCTATTCATCTTTGGATCCTTTCCCGTGTAGGTTATTACAGAGTGTTGAGTCGACCTCTCCTGGTATTCCTTAGGTATTTTGTGATTATATATTTCATATGTATCAGTACATGTCTGTAAACCCCCATATCCAAATTCATACATTCCTTACACCTTTCCACTTGGTTAAGCATAGTTGGTTTTCTGCATCTATGCACGGCCTTCTCTTGGAAATGACTTCATGGGTATCAATGTTGAAGTAACAGCTATAAGTGATGTCATAGGATATTTCTATTTCGGTTTCTTTCGTACTTCCTTTTGGGTGGGTATCTCTAGATCCTTCTACGGTGGTGCCAGCGGCACTGTTGCATGCTCTTCCGTGGCTCATGTTCCATTGTGCACATGGGCCCCCTTCTTCTTGGTGCATTGTTCTGTTGATGGACATTTGGGTTTCTTCCAAGTCTTGGCGATGGTACATGTTGCTGCAGTGCAGGATGGCCAGCCTGTGTCTTTTTGATTTTGGTCTACTCGGGAGATAGGCCCATCAGTGGGCCTACCCGATTACAGGTTAGCTCAATTTTTACCTTTCAGTGCACCTCCACGGTGTTCTCACTACTAGCTGTTCCCAGGTTACGTCCCAGCGGCCGCTAGAGGGCACAGAGTTCTCTAAAACACCTTGAGCATTTATTCTTTGTAGACTCTGTGGCTGATGATCATTCTGACGACGGTGGGTGAACGTTTCTGTCGACTGGATTTGCATGGCTTTATTAATTCCTGATGTTGAGCATTTTTCCATGCCCTTTTACTTATCACAAGAGAAAGAAAGAAAGAGAAGACAAAATGTGCGCAAAATATGCCTCTTGAAATTGTCGTTTTGAAGTGTGCACGTCTTTTGAGTTTTTTTCCTCGATTGACGACCCAAGAATCGTTTTTGAGGGCAGGTGTCATTTATAGGCCTGCAATGATTTTGAATATCAAGTGACCATTAGCACTGGGTTTAAAGCTGCTGTTTTGAGAAACGGCCACAAGGCGGCAGCAGGTCTCCTTTACCAAACCTGGTTACTCGGGCAACAGAGCCTCCGTGGAAGTCGTATTCTCGGTTGTCAATTAGAATGGACTGTGCCAGGAAAAAGCCCCTTATGTTTGTGCCTCACGACTGACTTGTTCGTTTTTTAATTCAATGTTTATTGTTTCTCACAGCAAGTTTGATTACAATGTTTTGCTTGTTGTAGGTGTGAAAGAGGTGGCTCTTTTACACATAAACACGTATCTAGTCTTCTTTGGATCCTTTTCCCATGTAGCTTATGACACAATGTTGAGTACTCTTCTCTTGGTATTCCGTAGGCCTTTGGTGATTTTGTATTTCACGTGTGTTTGTATCTCTCTCTTAAACCCAATTTCCTAATGTACACAATTCTCACACCTGTCCATGGGTGAACCATAAATCTGTTTATTGCATCTGTGATTGCCTTTCTCTGTGGAAATATCTTCAGTGATATCAATTTTCAGGGAACACCTATACGTGATATCGTAGGCTATGTATCTTTCGCTCTGTGACTTACTGCAAGGTGCGTGATGAACTCTAGCCTCACCGATGGTGCTGTTGATGGCATTGTTTCCTTTTGTTCCTTGGCTAATATTCCACCTGCTCAGGTCCCTGTTCTTCTTTGTCCACTCATCTGTTGATGGGCTTTCTGCTTGCTTCCATGTCCTGGCTATTGTAATACTCCTGCAATGCAGATTTGCCTGCCTGTGTCTTTCCACTTCTGTCTTCTTTCTTAGGTTATAGGCCCAGGAGTGGGCCTGCTGGATCATATCGTAACTCAGTGTTTACCTTGTAAAGGCACCTCCATTCTGTTCCCATTAGTGCCTCTTACCAGGTGAAGTCCTGTGGCGAGCATTGCCCTCTGAGGAAGGCGCCACTAAGACCCTCCTAAGCCTCAGGGCCCGACTGTACTCTCCTTGGTATGCATCCTGGACTTTATGGTATGAACATACAAAAGGAGATGGTCTTTGGCCAAATCGCTCCAGGGACCTGCTCAGTTACTGGGAGTCCCTGGTTGTTCCCTAAAGCTAGGAAAAGCAACCCTGGAGGGGAAATTGGTGCCTTTGAGGGAGAAGCCGCGCAGCCAACCAACCAGCTGATGCTGATAAGGTGTGACTAAGCCGAGAAGCCAACCAACCAGCTGATGCCGATAAGGCGTGACGAAGCAAATTCCCTGCTTTAGGGGTATATATACGGCTAGGCTTTGTTATTAAACTTGCCTTGCAAGCGTCAGTTGCTTGTGCCCTTCTGATCCCATACGTTGGTGCGTTCAGTTCCCTACCCCCTCTCGTCGGTTGTTGCTACACTTTGAGGACCCGCCGCGGCTGGCGGCAAAGTCCCACTTAACCTAGAGGGTATGCACTTCTCCACAACCCCTTCAGCATGAATTGTTGGTAGTCTTGTTGCTGATGGTTCTTCTGACTGGTGTGAGCCGATACCTCTGTGGTTGGATTTGCATGCGTCTCATAAAGCCTTGAAATTGAGCTTTCAGGGATGCCCTTTTTTTCTTCAAACTGTGTGTGTAGCTTACCTCATCACATTCTTTTCTTGAACTATGTGCCGCCTTTTGAAATATTTTGGCCACTACCTCCCTCAAGACATTTTGAGGGCAGGTTTCATTGACAGCCCTCCAGGACTTGTGCACACGAAGTGACCATTAGCACGGGTTTTCAAGCTGCCGTTGCAGGTAACGGCCACAGGGCTGCAGCATTTCTGCGTTTCCCACTCTGGTAACTAGTGAAACAGGCCTTCCTGCCAGTGGTGTTCCTTGGTTATCAATGACGGTGGGATGTGTCTGGAGAAACCCCCCAAAGCTGATGTCTCCTTACTTATATCTGTTTTTAAAATGGAATTTCTACTTTTCACTGGAGTACTCTTCCATTGTGTCCATGGACCACTGCTCCTTTCTGCATTCCTCTGTGGCTGGGCATTTTCATTGCTTCCAAGTGTTGGCTATGGTAAACATTGCTGGATTGCAGGATTGCCAGCCCGTGTCTTTTTGATTCTCATCCTCTCAGGTGATAGACCCAGCAGTGGCTATGCTTGATTGAACGGTCGCTCAATGTTGACCCTTTCCAGGCAACTCCACTGTGTTTTCCTTAGGGGCTCTTACCACGTCCCACTTAGAACCGAGGGTACGCATTTCTTCACCACCCCGTCAGCATTTCTTGTTTGCAGAAGTTTTGCTGCTGGCCATGCTGAGTCGTGTGACATGATAGGTTTTTTTAACGTGTAGTTTCGTGTCTAATAATTCCTAAGGTTCAGCATTTTCCCACGCCTTTTTTTATTCTGTTAAACAAAAACAGAAAAAAAAAACCCGTGAGTACAATAAACCTCTCGAAATTGTCTTCTTGGAAGGTTGCCCTCTTTGGACTTTTTTGGTCGATTTTCGACCCCAGGATTTTGTTTTGGAGGGCAGGTGTCATTTACAAGCCTGCAATGGGTGTGAATATTGAGTGACCATTAGCACTGACTTTAAAGCTGCTGCTGTGGGAAACGGCCACAAGGCGTCAGCATTGCTACATTCCCACATCTGGTTACTAGGGCAGCAGAGCGTTCTGGAAGTCCTGTTCCCAGGTTGTCAATTAGAATGGAATGTGCCAGGAAAAAACCCCAGAAGTGTATGTCACATTACTTCTTGTTCGCTCTTTTAATTTGTTTAAATCGGGGTAATGATTAGAATACTGTTGGTCCTATATGTACAGAATCTGGTTCATTTGTACGTTTTATATATATATATATATATATATATATTCTTGTACAGATCCTCTTCCCATGTAAATTATTGCAGAGTGTTCTGGTGACCTCCCTTGCTATATGGTCGGTCTGTTTGATATATATATTTAATACGTATTTGTACACATATGGTGACACTAATCTTAATTTATCCATTCCCCCCACCTTTCATTTTACATAAGCTTAGTTTGCTTTCTAAGTCTGTGAGTGTCTTTCTTTGTGGAAATATGTTCATTTGTGTCAGCTGTTAGATAACGCCTATAGGTGATGTCATACGGTATGCCTTTTGCTTTCCGACTTAACTCATGTTCTGTGATGATCTCTAGGCTCATCTCGGGTGCCTCAAAGAGCAGTGTTTCCTTGTTTTCCATGGCTAATAGTCCACTGTGTCCACGGACCAGCTCTTCTTATCCATTCATCTGTTGATGGACATTTGGGTTGCTTCGGTGTCTTGGCTACTGTGAAAACTCGTGGAGTGCAGCTCTTGCAGCCTGTCTTCTCAGGTGAGAGGCTCGGCTGTGGGTGTTCTGGATGGAAGGGTGGCTCAATTTTTAATTGAAAACGCAGCTCCTTTCTGTTCTCATTATTGGCTGTTACAACTAGACATGTCCTCCACAGACAGAGGGAACAGAGTTCTCTAAAACCCCTTCAGCATTTATTGTTTGTAGTCTTTTGGCTGACGGTAGTTAACTTGGGTGAGCTGAAAGCTTTTTGTAGGTTAGAGGAGTCTGATGATTCCTGATGTTGAGCTTTTCTCCATTTTCCTTTTTTTGATAAAGAGTGAGTAAAACTTACCTCTATCATACTATCTCTTTGACACATTTGCCTGCTTTGAATTTTTTTGGCCACGGCCGAGCTCAGGACATTTTTTTTTTTTTGAGGGCAGGTGTCTTTTAGAGGCCTGAGTCCTTATGAATGTTAAGTGACCCATAGCTATGCGTTTGAAGCCGCTCTTGCGGGAAACGGCCACAAGGCGGCAGCATTTCTCCATTTCCAACTCTGGGTTTTCCTGCAACAGAGGCTTCCTGGAAATTGTGTTAGTAGGCTGCAAATGAGAGTGCAGTGTGTCAGGGCAAACCCCCAAGAGCTTATATCTCCTTACTTCTTGTGTGTTTTTTAAAATTTAATTGTTATCTAGTATCACAGCCAATTGGATAAAAATGTGGTGTGTGTTCTAGGTGTACTGCATCTGGTTCATCATATGTATGTATCAATCTATTCATCTTTGGATCCTTTCCCGTGTAGGTTATTACAGAGTGTTGAGTCGACCTCTCCTGGTATTCCTTAGGTATTTTGTGATTATATATTTCATATGTATCAGTACATGTCTGTAAACCCCCATATCCAAATTCATACATTCCTTACACCTTTCCACTTGGTTAAGCATAGTTGGTTTTCTGCATCTATGCACGGCCTTCTCTTGGAAATGACTTCATGGGTATCAATGTTGAAGTAACAGCTATAAGTGATGTCATAGGATATTTCTATTTCGGTTTCTTTCGTACTTCCTTTTGGGTGGGTATCTCTAGATCCTTCTACGGTGGTGCCAGCGGCACTGTTGCATGCTCTTCCGTGGCTCATGTTCCATTGTGCACATGGGCCCCCTTCTTCTTGGTGCATTGTTCTGTTGATGGACATTTGGGTTTCTTCCAAGTCTTGGCGATGGTACATGTTGCTGCAGTGCAGGATGGCCAGCCTGTGTCTTTTTGATTTTGGTCTACTCGGGAGATAGGCCCATCAGTGGGCCTACCCGATTACAGGTTAGCTCAATTTTTACCTTTCAGTGCACCTCCACGGTGTTCTCACTACTAGGTGTTCCCAGGTTACGTCCCAGCGGCCGCTAGAGGGCACAGAGTTCTCTAAAACACCTTGAGCATTTATTCTTTGTAGACTCTGTGGCTGATGATCATTCTGACGACGGTGGGTGAACGTTTCTGTCGACTGGATTTGCATGGCTTTATTAATTCCTGATGTTGAGCATTTTTCCATGCCCTTTTACTTATCACAAGAGAAAGAAAGAAAGAGAAGACAAAATGTGCGCAAAATATGCCTCTTGAAATTGTCGTTTTGAAGTGTGCACGTCTTTTGAGTTTTTTTCCTCGATTGACGACCCAAGAATCGTTTTTGAGGGCAGGTGTCATTTATAGGCCTGCAATGATTTTGAATATCAAGTGACCATTAGCACTGGGTTTAAAGCTGCTGTTTTGAGAAACGGCCACAAGGCGGCAGCAGGTCTCCTTTACCAAACCTGGTTACTCGGGCAACAGAGCCTCCGTGGAAGTCGTATTCTCGGTTGTCAATTAGAATGGACTGTGCCAGGAAAAAGCCCCTTATGTTTGTGCCTCACGACTGACTTGTTCGTTTTTTAATTCAATGTTTATTGTTTCTCACAGCAAGTTTGATTACAATGTTTTGCTTGTTGTAGGTGTGAAAGAGGTGGCTCTTTTACACATAAACACGTATCTAGTCTTCTTTGGATCCTTTTCCCATGTAGCTTATGACACAATGTTGAGTACTCTTCTCTTGGTATTCCGTAGGCCTTTGGTGATTTTGTATTTCACGTGTGTTTGTATCTCTCTCTTAAACCCAATTTCCTAATGTACACAATTCTCACACCTGTCCATGGGTGAACCATAAATCTGTTTATTGCATCTGTGATTGCCTTTCTCTGTGGAAATATCTTCAGTGATATCAATTTTCAGGGAACACCTATACGTGATATCGTAGGCTATGTATCTTTCGCTCTGTGACTTACTGCAAGGTGCGTGATGAACTCTAGCCTCACCGATGGTGCTGTTGATGGCATTGTTTCCTTTTGTTCCTTGGCTAATATTCCACCTGCTCAGGTCCCTGTTCTTCTTTGTCCACTCATCTGTTGATGGGCTTTCTGCTTGCTTCCATGTCCTGGCTATTGTAATACTCCTGCAATGCAGATTTGCCTGCCTGTGTCTTTCCACTTCTGTCTTCTTTCTTAGGTTATAGGCCCAGGAGTGGGCCTGCTGGATCATATCGTAACTCAGTGTTTACCTTGTAAAGGCACCTCCATTCTGTTCCCATTAGTGCCTCTTACCAGGTGAAGTCCTGTGGCGAGCATTGCCCTCTGAGGAAGGCGCCACTAAGACCCTCCTAAGCCTCAGGGCCCGACTGTACTCTCCTTGGTATGCATCCTGGACTTTATGGTATGAACATACAAAAGGAGATGGTCTTTGGCCAAATCGCTCCAGGGACCTGCTCAGTTACTGGGAGTCCCTGGTTGTTCCCTAAAGCTAGGAAAAGCAACCCTGGAGGGGAAATTGGTGCCTTTGAGGGAGAAGCCGCGCAGCCAACCAACCAGCTGATGCTGATAAGGTGTGACTAAGCCGAGAAGCCAACCAACCAGCTGATGCCGATAAGGCGTGACGAAGCAAATTCCCTGCTTTAGGGGTATATATACGGCTAGGCTTTGTTATTAAACTTGCCTTGCAAGCGTCAGTTGCTTGTGCCCTTCTGATCCCATACGTTGGTGCGTTCAGTTCCCTACCCCCTCTCGTCGGTTGTTGCTACACTTTGAGGACCCGCCGCGGCTGGCGGCAAAGTCCCACTTAACCTAGAGGGTATGCACTTCTCCACAACCCCTTCAGCATGAATTGTTGGTAGTCTTGTTGCTGATGGTTCTTCTGACTGGTGTGAGCCGATACCTCTGTGGTTGGATTTGCATGCGTCTCATAAAGCCTTGAAATTGAGCTTTCAGGGATGCCCTTTTTTTCTTCAAACTGTGTGTGTAGCTTACCTCATCA
>NW_026712050.1:0-17808 GCF_026419965.1 Kogia breviceps
TAAAAACCAGAAAGGCAGGACAGGCCACGGAGTCAAGGGAGCCTTGTTAAGCTGATGGGCGGGATGTCAATGGCCAACAGCCAATCTTCACAAGTGTATCCTCTTTCCCAAACCATGTAAAACACAGAACCACAGAGCATAGGGCACTTCCACACATGGGCGTTGACCTTGGGAAAATGAAAAAATCAACCAGACACAGGGACCCCAAAGTTGAGGGCTGCTGTCTTGACAAGAACCTCCACTCCGGTACACGTTTCATATCCCAGGGAAGAGCCAAGTGGACAAAGACGAGTGGACAAGTGGACAAAGACAAGTGGACAAGTGGACAAGTGGTGCTACGTAGGTCCAATGGAGTGTCACTCAGCCATGAAATCCACGTCATGAGGCTGGTAGCAGCATCCTGAGTGGATTTAGGTACGATCATCCTCAGTGAAATAGGTCCCACAAAAAAAGAAACTTATGATATCACTTATCGAGGGAATGTAAAAATCGCTCCCCATGCACTGAATCCCCAAACAGAACAGAGTCACGCTTTTAGAAAACACACTTATGCCTGCTTCAGGGGAAAGGTGAGGTGCGGTGACGCATAAAACTCGAGTTTGAAATGAGCACAGATACCCTTCCGAAAACCGAATATGGAATGGACACGACCTACTCCTTGCTCAATCAACTGGACTCACCAGACCCTGTTCATCGCACAAGTATCTATCCGACTAGTAAGCATCTTAAAAGCTAAGTCTTGATATCTCTGTGTAAGTGCATCAAGTGTGTGTAAAGCGGCCTAAAACCAGCAGGGAAAATCAGCTCAGACCCATTCTGAGGATACATTTCCAACATAAAGAAGAAACAAGCAGGGCAAAACAGAGAGAAATTCTTCCAAAATGCGTTCAGGGACTGGCATGCAACCAGGATTGACCACATCTACAGCCCCAGCGGCAGAAGACATAAGGCTGGACACTCTTGGGGCTGAGACGATTGGTGAGGTTGGGAAAGCAAATGCAGACCCTTGAAAGGAATCCTGCGTGCTCCCCATTCCATGGGTCCCAACTCTCCAGGTTCAACGCAATCTTCCGGCAGCGAAAGCACTCATTGGAAACCCAGCGGATGCTACACCGTGGGATCGGTAAAGCTTTCTGAAACTCACCTCAGTTTTCATCTCCTGGTGCTCGTGTTCTCCATTCAGGCCCCCTTACTAACAATCTCCCCACTTGGAGACTCGGCGCCTTTCCATGCCTCTTTCGTACCGTCTGCAATTTGTCCGCAGGATGAACTGCAAGAGGGGGAACCAATGAGAGACTCGCTGGAGGTGTTTGGTCGGGCACATGTCACTCTCATTTCCCATCACGAAGAAGAATTCACCAGAGGTTCAGCCTGCCACCCCGGATCGACAATAGGGCGTGAAGCCATCCAGCCGTGTTGCGTCCCACTCACAAAAAAGCGACTTGGGAAATGGAGCTCAGGGGCACTGCACTTCCCAAACCTGCAGAGTTCTAAACGATAACTATCGCCCCAAAATATATTGAGGTCAGGCTACGAAGAGGCGCTGAACGCAAGGCAGAACTGCAGGAAACGGATGTCAACGGGTACATCGGAATGGCCCCGATAGCACATGAAAAGCGCCAGAACGTGGACAATGATGCGGTTGGCCAAAAAGGGCGTATGCGTTTTTTCCTGAATATATTCAGGAAAAAACGCATACGCCCTTTTTGGCCAACCAAGCAACCTGGGAGAGCAAATCAGCACTACAAAGAAATCTCTCGCCCCCCCCCGGGGCAAAAGGGCCAGGCGAAAAAAGTCTAAAAACCAGAAAGGCAGGACAGGCCACGGAGTCAAGGGAGCCTTGTTAAGCTGATGGGCGGGATGTCAATGGCCAACAGCCAATCTTCACAAGTGTATCCTCTTTCCCAAACCATGTAAAACACAGAACCACAGAGCATAGGGCACTTCCACACATGGGCGTTGACCTTGGGAAAATGAAAAAATCAACCAGACACAGGGACCCCAAAGTTGAGGGCTGCTGTCTTGACAAGAACCTCCACTCCGGTACACGTTTCATATCCCAGGGAAGAGCCAAGTGGACAAAGACGAGTGGACAAGTGGACAAAGACAAGTGGACAAGTGGACAAGTGGTGCTACGTAGGTCCAATGGAGTGTCACTCAGCCATGAAATCCACGTCATGAGGCTGGTAGCAGCATCCTGAGTGGATTTAGGTACGATCATCCTCAGTGAAATAGGTCCCACAAAAAAAGAAACTTATGATATCACTTATCGAGGGAATGTAAAAATCGCTCCCCATGCACTGAATCCCCAAACAGAACAGAGTCACGCTTTTAGAAAACACACTTATGCCTGCTTCAGGGGAAAGGTGAGGTGGGGTGACGCATAAAACTCGAGTTTGAAATGAGCACAGATACCCTTCCGAAAACCGAATATGGAATGGACACGACCTACTCCTTGCTCAATCAACTGGACTCACCAGACCCTGTTCATCGCACAAGTATCTATCCGACTAGTAAGCATCTTAAAAGCTAAGTCTTGATATCTCTGTGTAAGTGCATCAAGTGTGTGTAAAGCGGCCTAAAACCAGCAGGGAAAATCAGCTCAGACCCATTCTGAGGATACATTTCCAACATAAAGAAGAAACAAGCAGGGCAAAACAGAGAGAAATTCTTCCAAAATGCGTTCAGGGACTGGCATGCAACCAGGATTGACCACATCTACAGCCCCAGCGGCAGAAGACATAAGGCTGGACACTCTTGGGGCTGAGACGATTGGTGAGGTTGGGAAAGCAAATGCAGACCCTTGAAAGGAATCCTGCGTGCTCCCCATTCCATGGGTCCCAACTCTCCAGGTTCAACGCAATCTTCCGACAGCGAAAGCACTCATTGGAAACCCAGCGGATGCTACACCGTGGGATCGGGAAAGCTTTCTGAAACTCACCTCAGTTTTCATCTCCTGGTGCTCGTGTTCTCCATTCAGGCCCCCTTACTAACAATCTCCCCACTTGGAGACTCGGCGCCTTTCCATGCCTCTTTCGTACCGTCTGCAATTTGTCCGCAGGATGAACTGCAAGAGGGGGAACCAATGAGAGACTCGCTGGAGGTGTTTGGTCGGGCACATGTCACTCTCATTTCCCATCACGAAGAAGAATTCACCAGAGGTTCAGCCTGCCACCCCGGATCGACAATAGGGCGTGAAGCCATCCAGCCGTGTTGCGTCCCACTCACAAAAAAGCGACTTGGGAAATGGAGCTCAGGGGCACTGCACTTCCCAAACCTGCAGAGTTCTAAACGATAACTATCGCCCCAAAATATATTGAGGTCAGGCTACGAAGAGGCGCTGAACGCAAGGCAGAACTGCAGGAAACGGATGTCAACGGGTACATCGGAATGGCCCCGATAGCACATGAAAAGCGCCAGAACGTGGACAATGATGCGGTTGGCCAAAAAGGGCGTATGCGTTTTTTCCTGAATATATTCAGGAAAAAACGCATACGCCCTTTTTGGCCAACCAAGCAACCTGGGAGAGCAAATCAGCACTACAAAGAAATCTCTCGCCCCCCCCGGGGCAAAAGGGCCAGGCGAAAAAAGTCTAAAAACCAGAAAGGCAGGACAGCCCACGGAGTCAACGGAGCCTTGTTAAGCTGATGGGCGGGATGTCAATGGCCAACAGCCAATCTTCACAAGTGTATCCTCTTTCCCAAACCATGGAAAACACAGAACCACAGAGCATAGGGCACTTCCACACATGGGCGTTGACTTTGGGAAAATGAAAAAATCAACCAGACACAGGGACCCCAAAGTTGAGGGCTGCTGTCTTGACAAGAACCTCCACTCCGGTACACGTTTCATATCCCAGGAAAGAGCCAAGTGGACAAAGACGAGTGGACAAGTGGACAAAGGCAAGTGGACAAGTGGACAAGTGGTGCTACGTAGGTCCAATGGAGTGTCACTCAGCCATGAAATCCACGTCATGAGGCTGGTAGCAGCATCCTGAGTGGATTTAGGTACGATCATCCTCAGTGAAATAAGTCCCACAAAAAAAGAAACTTATGATATCACTTATCGAGGGAATGTAAAAATCGCTCCCCATGCACTGAATCCCCAAACAGAACAGAGTCACGCTTTTAGAAAACACACTTATGCCTGCTTCAGGGGAAAGGTGAGGTGGGGTGACGCATAAAACTCGAGTTTGAAATGAGCACAGATACCCTTCCGAAAACCGAATATGGAATGGACACGACCTACTCCTTGCTCAATCAACTGGACTCACCAGACCCTGTTCATCGCACAAGTATCTATCCGACTAGTAAGCATCTTAAAAGCTAAGTCTTGATATCTCTGTGTAAGTGCATCAAGTGTGTGTAAAGCGGCCTAAAACCAGCAGGGAAAATCAGCTCAGACCCATTCTGAGGATACATTTCCAACATAAAGAAGAAACAAGCAGGGCAAAACAGAGAGAAATTCTTCCAAAATGCGTTCAGGGACTGGCATGCAACCAGGATTGACCACATCTACAGCCCCAGCGGCAGAAGACATAAGGCTGGACACTCTTGGGGCTGAGACGATTGGTGAGGTTGGGAAAGCAAATGCAGACCCTTGAAAGGAATCCTGCGTGCTCCCCATTCCATGGGTCCCAACTCTCCAGGTTCAACGCAATCTTCCGACAGCGAAAGCACTCATTGGAAACCCAGCGGATGCTACACCGTGGGATCGGGAAAGCTTTCTGAAACTCACCTCAGTTTTCATCTCCTGGTGCTCGTGTTCTCCATTCAGGCCCCCTTACTAACAATCTCCCCACTTGGAGACTCGGCGCCTTTCCATGCCTCTTTCGTACCGTCTGCAATTTGTCCGCAGGATGAACTGCAAGAGGGGGAACCAATGAGAGACTCGCTGGAGGTGTTTGGTCGGGCACATGTCACTCTCATTTCCCATCACGAAGAAGAATTCACCAGAGGTTCAGCCTGCCACCCCGGATCGACAATAGGGCGTGAAGCCATCCAGCCGTGTTGCGTCCCACTCACAAAAAAGCGACTTGGGAAATGGAGCTCAGGGGCACTGCACTTCCCAAACCTGCAGAGTTCTAAACGATAACTATCGCCCCAAAATATATTGAGGTCAGGCTACGAAGAGGCGCTGAACGCAAGGCAGAACTGCAGGAAACGGATGTCAACGGGTACATCGGAATGGCCCCGATAGCACATGAAAAGCGCCAGAACGTGGACAATGATGCGGTTGGCCAAAAAGGGCGTATGCGTTTTTTCCTGAATATATTCAGGAAAAAACGCATACGCCCTTTTTGGCCAACCAAGCAACCTGGGAGAGCAAATCAGCACTACAAAGAAATCTCTCGCCCCCCCCGGGGCAAAAGGGCCAGGCGAAAAAAGTCTAAAAACCAGAAAGGCAGGACAGCCCACGGAGTCAACGGAGCCTTGTTAAGCTGATGGGCGGGATGTCAATGGCCAACAGCCAATCTTCACAAGTGTATCCTCTTTCCCAAACCATGGAAAACACAGAACCACAGAGCATAGGGCACTTCCACACATGGGCGTTGACCTTGGGAAAATGAAAAAATCAACCAGACACAGGGACCCCAAAGTTGAGGGCTGCTGTCTTGACAAGAACCTCCACTCCGGTACACGTTTCATATCCCAGGAAAGAGCCAAGTGGACAAAGACGAGTGGACAAGTGGACAAAGGCAAGTGGACAAGTGGACAAGTGGTGCTACGTAGGTCCAATGGAGTGTCACTCAGCCATGAAATCCACGTCATGAGGCTGGTAGCAGCATCCTGAGTGGATTTAGGTACGATCATCCTCAGTGAAATAAGTCCCACAAAAAAAGAAACTTATGATATCACTTATCGAGGGAATGTAAAAATCGCTCCCCATGCACTGAATCCCCAAACAGAACAGAGTCACGCTTTTAGAAAACACACTTATGCCTGCTTCAGGGGAAAGGTGAGGTGGGGTGACGCATAAAACTCGAGTTTGAAATGAGCACAGATACCCTTCCGAAAACCGAATATGGAATGGACACGACCTACTCCTTGCTCAATCAACTGGACTCACCAGACCCTGTTCATCGCACAAGTATCTATCCGACTAGTAAGCATCTTAAAAGCTAAGTCTTGATATCTCTGTGTAAGTGCATCAAGTGTGTGTAAAGCGGCCTAAAACCAGCAGGGAAAATCAGCTCAGACCCATTCTGAGGATACATTTCCAACATAAAGAAGAAACAAGCAGGGCAAAACAGAGAGAAATTCTTCCAAAATGCGTTCAGGGACTGGCATGCAACCAGGATTGACCACATCTACAGCCCCAGCGGCAGAAGACATAAGGCTGGACACTCTTGGGGCTGAGACGATTGGTGAGGTTGGGAAAGCAAATGCAGACCCTTGAAAGGAATCCTGCGTGCTCCCCATTCCATGGGTCCCAACTCTCCAGGTTCAACGCAATCTTCCGACAGCGAAAGCACTCATTGGAAACCCAGCGGATGCTACACCGTGGGATCGGGAAAGCTTTCTGAAACTCACCTCAGTTTTCATCTCCTGGTGCTCGTGTTCTCCATTCAGGCCCCCTTACTAACAATCTCCCCACTTGGAGACTCGGCGCCTTTCCATGCCTCTTTCGTACCGTCTGCAATTTGTCCGCAGGATGAACTGCAAGAGGGGGAACCAATGAGAGACTCGCTGGAGGTGTTTGGTCGGGCACATGTCACTCTCATTTCCCATCACGAAGAAGAATTCACCAGAGGTTCAGCCTGCCACCCCGGATCGACAATAGGGCGTGAAGCCATCCAGCCGTGTTGCGTCCCACTCACAAAAAAGCGACTTGGGAAATGGAGCTCAGGGGCACTGCACTTCCCAAACCTGCAGAGTTCTAAACGATAACTATCGCCCCAAAATATATTGAGGTCAGGCTACGAAGAGGCGCTGAACGCAAGGCAGAACTGCAGGAAACGGATGTCAACGGGTACATCGGAATGGCCCCGATAGCACATGAAAAGCGCCAGAACGTGGACAATGATGCGGTTGGCCAAAAAGGGCGTATGCGTTTTTTCCTGAATATATTCAGGAAAAAACGCATACGCCCTTTTTGGCCAACCAAGCAACCTGGGAGAGCAAATCAGCACTACAAAGAAATCTCTCGCCCCCCCCCGGGGCAAAAGGGCCAGGCGAAAAAAGTCTAAAAACCAGAAAGGCAGGACAGCCCACGGAGTCAAGGGAGCCTTGTTAAGCTGATGGGCGGGATGTCAATGGCCAACAGCCAATCTTCACAAGTGTATCCTCTTTCCCAAACCATGTAAAACACAGAACCACAGAGCATAGGGCACTTCCACACATGGGCGTTGACCTTGGGAAAATGAAAAAATCAACCAGACACAGGGACCCCAAAGTTGAGGGCTGCTGTCTTGACAAGAACCTCCACTCCGGTACACGTTTCATATCCCAGGGAAGAGCCAAGTGGACAAAGACGAGTGGACAAGTGGACAAAGACAAGTGGACAAGTGGACAAGTGGTGCTACGTAGGTCCAATGGAGTGTCACTCAGCCATGAAATCCACGTCATGAGGCTGGTAGCAGCATCCTGAGTGGATTTAGGTACGATCATCCTCAGTGAAATAGGTCCCACAAAAAAAGAAACTTATGATATCACTTATCGAGGGAATGTAAAAATCGCTCCCCATGCACTGAATCCCCAAACAGAACAGAGTCACGCTTTTAGAAAACACACTTATGCCTGCTTCAGGGGAAAGGTGAGGTGGGGTGACGCATAAAACTCGAGTTTGAAATGAGCACAGATACCCTTCCGAAAACCGAATATGGAATGGACACGACCTACTCCTTGCTCAATCAACTGGACTCACCAGACCCTGTTCATCGCACAAGTATCTATCCGACTAGTAAGCATCTTAAAAGCTAAGTCTTGATATCTCTGTGTAAGTGCATCAAGTGTGTGTAAAGCGGCCTAAAACCAGCAGGGAAAATCAGCTCAGACCCATTCTGAGGATACATTTCCAACATAAAGAAGAAACAAGCAGGGCAAAACAGAGAGAAATTCTTCCAAAATGCGTTCAGGGACTGGCATGCAACCAGGATTGACCACATCTACAGCCCCAGCGGCAGAAGACATAAGGCTGGACACTCTTGGGGCTGAGACGATTGGTGAGGTTGGGAAAGCAAATGCAGACCCTTGAAAGGAATCCTGCGTGCTCCCCATTCCATGGGTCCCAACTCTCCAGGTTCAACGCAATCTTCCGACAGCGAAAGCACTCATTGGAAACCCAGCGGATGCTACACCGTGGGATCGGGAAAGCTTTCTGAAACTCACCTCAGTTTTCATCTCCTGGTGCTCGTGTTCTCCATTCAGGCCCCCTTACTAACAATCTCCCCACTTGGAGACTCGGCGCCTTTCCATGCCTCTTTCGTACCGTCTGCAATTTGTCCGCAGGATGAACTGCAAGAGGGGGAACCAATGAGAGACTCGCTGGAGGTGTTTGGTCGGGCACATGTCACTCTCATTTCCCATCACGAAGAAGAATTCACCAGAGGTTCAGCCTGCCACCCCGGATCGACAATAGGGCGTGAAGCCATCCAGCCGTGTTGCGTCCCACTCACAAAAAAGCGACTTGGGAAATGGAGCTCAGGGGCACTGCACTTCCCAAACCTGCAGAGTTCTAAACGATAACTATCGCCCCAAAATATATTGAGGTCAGGCTACGAAGAGGCGCTGAACGCAAGGCAGAACTGCAGGAAACGGATGTCAACGGGTACATCGGAATGGCCCCGATAGCACATGAAAAGCGCCAGAACGTGGACAATGATGCGGTTGGCCAAAAAGGGCGTATGCGTTTTTTCCTGAATATATTCAGGAAAAAACGCATACGCCCTTTTTGGCCAACCAAGCAACCTGGGAGAGCAAATCAGCACTACAAAGAAATCTCTCGCCCCCCCCGGGGCAAAAGGGCCAGGCGAAAAAAGTCTAAAAACCAGAAAGGCAGGACAGCCCACGGAGTCAAGGGAGCCTTGTTAAGCTGATGGGCGGGATGTCAATGGCCAACAGCCAATCTTCACAAGTGTATCCTCTTTCCCAAACCATGGAAAACACAGAACCACAGAGCATAGGGCACTTCCACACATGGGCGTTGACCTTGGGAAAATGAAAAAATCAACCAGACACAGGGACCCCAAAGTTGAGGGCTGCTGTCTTGACAAGAACCTCCACTCCGGTACACGTTTCATATCCCAGGAAAGAGCCAAGTGGACAAAGACGAGTGGACAAGTGGACAAAGACAAGTGGACAAGTGGACAAGTGGTGCTACGTAGGTCCAATGGAGTGTCACTCAGCCATGAAATCCACGTCATGAGGCTGGTAGCAGCATCCTGAGTGGATTTAGGTACGATCATCCTCAGTGAAATAGGTCCCACAAAAAAAGAAACTTATGATATCACTTATCGAGGGAATGTAAAAATCGCTCCCCATGCACTGAATCCCCAAACAGAACAGAGTCACGCTTTTAGAAAACACACTTATGCCTGCTTCAGGGGAAAGGTGAGGTGGGGTGACGCATAAAACTCGAGTTTGAAATGAGCACAGATACCCTTCCGAAAACCGAATATGGAATGGACACGACCTACTCTTTGCTCAATCAACTGGACTCACCAGACCCTGTTCATCGCACAAGTATCTATCCGACTAGTAAGCATCTTAAAAGCTAAGTCTTGATATCTCTGTGTAAGTGCATCAAGTGTGTGTAAAGCGGCCTAAAACCAGCAGGGAAAATCAGCTCAGACCCATTCTGAGGATACATTTCCAACATAAAGAAGAAACAAGCAGGGCAAAACAGAGAGAAATTCTTCCAAAATGCGTTCAGGGACTGGCATGCAACCAGGATTGACCACATCTACAGCCCCAGCGGCAGAAGACATAAGGCTGGACACTCTTGGGGCTGAGACGATTGGTGAGGTTGGGAAAGCAAATGCAGACCCTTGAAAGGAATCCTGCGTGCTCCCCATTCCATGGGTCCCAACTCTCCAGGTTCAACGCAATCTTCCGGCAGCGAAAGCACTCATTGAAAACCCAGCGGATGCTACACCGTGGGATCGGTAAAGCTTTCTGAAACTCACCTCAGTTTTCATCTCCTGGTGCTCGTGTTCTCCATTCAGGCCCCCTTACTAACAATCTCCCCACTTGGAGACTCGGCGCCTTTCCATGCCTCTTTCGTACCGTCTGCAATTTGTCCGCAGGATGAACTGCAAGAGGGGGAACCAATGAGAGACTCGCTGGAGGTGTTTGGTCGGGCACATGTCACTCTCATTTCCCATCACGAAGAAGAATTCACCAGAGGTTCAGCCTGCCACCCCGGATCGACAGTAGGGCGTGAAGCCATCCAGCCGTGTTGCGTCCCACTCACAAAAAAGCGACTTGGGAAATGGAGCTCAGGGGCACTGCACTTCCCAAACCTGCAGAGTTCTAAACGATAACTATCGCCCCAAAATATATTGAGGTCAGGCTACGAAGAGGCGCTGAACGCAAGGCAGAACTGCAGGAAACGGATGTCAACGGGTACATCGGAATGGCCCCGATAGCACATGAAAAGCGCCAGAACGTGGACAATGATGCGGTTGGCCAAAAAGGGCGTATGCGTTTTTTCCTGAATATATTCAGGAAAAAACGCATACGCCCTTTTTGGCCAACCAAGCAACCTGGGAGAGCAAATCAGCACTACAAAGAAATCTCTCGCCCCCCCCGGGGCAAAAGGGCCAGGCGAAAAAAGTCTAAAAACCAGAAAGGCAGGACAGCCCACGGAGTCAACGGAGCCTTGTTAAGCTGATGGGCGGGATGTCAATGGCCAACAGCCAATCTTCACAAGTGTATCCTCTTTCCCAAACCATGGAAAACACAGAACCACAGAGCATAGGGCACTTCCACACATGGGCGTTGACCTTGGGAAAATGAAAAAATCAACCAGACACAGGGACCCCAAAGTTGAGGGCTGCTGTCTTGACAAGAACCTCCACTCCGGTACACGTTTCATATCCCAGGAAAGAGCCAAGTGGACAAAGACGAGTGGACAAGTGGACAAAGGCAAGTGGACAAGTGGACAAGTGGTGCTACGTAGGTCCAATGGAGTGTCACTCAGCCATGAAATCCACGTCATGAGGCTGGTAGCAGCATCCTGAGTGGATTTAGGTACGATCATCCTCAGTGAAATAAGTCCCACAAAAAAAGAAACTTATGATATCACTTATCGAGGGAATGTAAAAATCGCTCCCCATGCACTGAATCCCCAAACAGAACAGAGTCACGCTTTTAGAAAACACACTTATGCCTGCTTCAGGGGAAAGGTGAGGTGGGGTGACGCATAAAACTCGAGTTTGAAATGAGCACAGATACCCTTCCGAAAACCGAATATGGAATGGACACGACCTACTCCTTGCTCAATCAACTGGACTCACCAGACCCTGTTCATCGCACAAGTATCTATCCGACTAGTAAGCATCTTAAAAGCTAAGTCTTGATATCTCTGTGTAAGTGCATCAAGTGTGTGTAAAGCGGCCTAAAACCAGCAGGGAAAATCAGCTCAGACCCATTCTGAGGATACATTTCCAACATAAAGAAGAAACAAGCAGGGCAAAACAGAGAGAAATTCTTCCAAAACGCGTTCAGGGACTGGCATGCAACCAGGATTGACCACATCTACAGCCCCAGCGGCAGAAGACATAAGGCTGGACACTCTTGGGGCTGAGACGATTGGTGAGGTTGGGAAAGCAAATGCAGACCCTTGAAAGGAATCCTGCGTGCTCCCCATTCCATGGGTCCCAACTCTCCAGGTTCAACGCAATCTTCCGACAGCGAAAGCACTCATTGGAAACCCAGCGGATGCTACACCGTGGGATCGGGAAAGCTTTCTGAAACTCACCTCAGTTTTCATCTCCTGGTGCTCGTGTTCTCCATTCAGGCCCCCTTACTAACAATCTCCCCACTTGGAGACTCGGCGCCTTTCCATGCCTCTTTCGTACCGTCTGCAATTTGTCCGCAGGATGAACTGCAAGAGGGGGAACCAATGAGAGACTCGCTGGAGGTGTTTGGTCGGGCACATGTCACTCTCATTTCCCATCACGAAGAAGAATTCACCAGCGGTTCAGCCTGCCACCCCGGATCGACAATAGGGCGTGAAGCCATCCAGCCGTGTTGCGTCCCACTCACAAAAAAGCGACTTGGGAAATGGAGCTCAGGGACACTGCACTTCCCAAACCTGCAGAGTTCTAAACGATAACTATCGCCCCAAAATATATTGAGGTCAGGCTACGAAGAGGCGCTGAACGCAAGGCAGAACTGCAGGAAACGGATGTCAACGGGTACATCGGAATGGCCCCGATAGCACATGAAAAGCGCCAGAACGTGGACAATGATGCGGTTGGCCAAAAAGGGCGTATGCGTTTTTTCCTGAATATATTCAGGAAAAAACGCATACGCCCTTTTTGGCCAACCAAGCAACCTGGGAGAGCAAATCAGCACTACAAAGAAATCTCTCGCCCCCCCCCGGGGCAAAAGGGCCAGGCGAAAAAAGTCTAAAAACCAGAAAGGCAGGACAGCCCACGGAGTCAAGGGAGCCTTGTTAAGCTGATGGGCGGGATGTCAATGGCCAACAGCCAATCTTCACAAGTGTATCCTCTTTCCCAAACCATGGAAAACACAGAACCACAGAGCATAGGGCACTTCCACACATGGGCGTTGACCTTGGGAAAATGAAAAAATCAACCAGACACAGGGACCCCAAAGTTGAGGGCTGCTGTCTTGACAAGAACCTCCACTCCGGTACACGTTTCATATCCCAGGAAAGAGCCAAGTGGACAAAGACGAGTGGACAAGTGGACAAAGACAAGTGGACAAGTGGACAAGTGGTGCTACGTAGGTCCAATGGAGTGTCACTCAGCCATGAAATCCACGTCATGAGGCTGGTAGCAGCATCCTGAGTGGATTTAGGTACGATCATCCTCAGTGAAATAAGTCCCACAAAAAAAGAAACTTATGATATCACTTATCGAGGGAATGTAAAAATCGCTCCCCATGCACTGAATCCCCAAACAGAACAGAGTCACGCTTTTAGAAAACACACTTATGCCTGCTTCAGGGGAAAGGTGAGGTGGGGTGACGCATAAAACTCGAGTTTGAAATGAGCACAGATACCCTTCCGAAAACCGAATATGGAATGGACACGACCTACTCCTTGCTCAATCAACTGGACTCACCAGACCCTGTTCATCGCACAAGTATCTATCCGACTAGTAAGCATCTTAAAAGCTAAGTCTTGATATCTCTGTGTAAGTGCATCAAGTGTGTGTAAAGCGGCCTAAAACCAGCAGGGAAAATCAGCTCAGACCCATTCTGAGGATACATTTCCAAAATAAAGAAGAAACAAGCAGGGCAAAACAGAGAGAAATTCTTCCAAAATGCGTTCAGGGACTGGCATGCAACCAGGATTGACCACATCTACAGCCCCAGCGGCAGAAGACATAAGGCTGGACACTCTTGGGGCTGAGACGATTGGTGAGGTTGGGAAAGCAAATGCAGACCCTTGAAAGGAATCCTGCGTGCTCCCCATTCCATGGGTCCCAACTCTCCAGGTTCAACGCAATCTTCCGGCAGCGAAAGCACTCATTGGAAACCCAGCGGATGCTACACCGTGGGATCGGGAAAGCTTTCTGAAACTCACCTCAGTTTTCATCTCCTGGTGCTCGTGTTCTCCATTCAGGCCCCCTTACTAACAATCTCCCCACTTGGAGACTCGGCGCCTTTCCATGCCTCTTTCGTACCGTCTGCAATTTGTCCGCAGGATGAACTGCAAGAGGGGGAACCAATGAGAGACTCGCTGGAGGTGTTTGGTCGGGCACATGTCACTCTCATTTCCCATCACGAAGAAGAATTCACCAGCGGTTCAGCCTGCCACCCCGGATCGACAATAGGGCGTGAAGCCATCCAGCCGTGTTGCGTCCCACTCACAAAAAAAGCGACTTGGGAAATGGAGCTCAGGGGCACTGCACTTCCCAAACCTGCAGAGTTCTAAACGATAACTATCGCCCCAAAATATATTGAGGTCAGGCTACGAAGAGGCGCTGAACGCAAGGCAGAACTGCAGGAAACGGATGTCAACGGGTACATCGGAATGGCCCCGATAGCACATGAAAAGCGCCAGAACGTGGACAATGATGCGGTTGGCCAAAAAGGGCGTATGCGTTTTTTCCTGAATATATTCAGGAAAAAACGCATACGCCCTTTTTGGCCAACCAAGCAACCTGGGAGAGCAAATCAGCACTACAAAGAAATCTCTCGCCCCCCCCCCAGGGCAAAAGGGCCAGGCGAAAAAAGTCTAAAAACCAGAAAGGCAGGACAGCCCACGGAGTCAAGGGAGCCTTGTTAAGCTGATGGGCGGGATGTCAATGGCCAACAGCCAATCTTCACAAGTGTATCCTCTTTCCCAAACCATGGAAAACACAGAACCACAGAGCATAGGGCACTTCCACACATGGGCGTTGACCTTGGGAAAATGAAAAAATCAACCAGACACAGGGACCCCAAAGTTGAGGGCTGCTGTCTTGACAAGAACCTCCACTCCGGTACACGTTTCATATCCCAGGAAAGAGCCAAGTGGACAAAGACGAGTGGACAAGTGGACAAAGACAAGTGGACAAGTGGACAAGTGGTGCTACGTAGGTCCAATGGAGTGTCACTCAGCCATGAAATCCACGTCATGAGGCTGGTAGCAGCATCCTGAGTGGATTTAGGTACGATCATCCTCAGTGAAATAAGTCCCACAAAAAAAGAAACTTATGATATCACTTATCGAGGGAATGTAAAAATCGCTCCCCATGCACTGAATCCCCAAACAGAACAGAGTCACGCTTTTAGAAAACACACTTATGCCTGCTTCAGGGGAAAGGTGAGGTGGGGTGACGCATAAAACTCGAGTTTGAAATGAGCACAGATACCCTTCCGAAAACCGAATATGGAATGGACACGACCTACTCCTTGCTCAATCAACTGGACTCACCAGACCCTGTTCATCGCACAAGTATCTATCCGACTAGTAAGCATCTTAAAAGCTAAGTCTTGATATCTCTGTGTAAGTGCATCAAGTGTGTGTAAAGCGGCCTAAAACCAGCAGGGAAAATCAGCTCAGACCCATTCTGAGGATACATTTCCAACATAAAGAAGAAACAAGCAGGGCAAAACAGAGAGAAATTCTTCCAAAATGCGTTCAGGGACTGGCATGCAACCAGGATTGACCACATCTACAGCCCCAGCGGCAGAAGACATAAGGCTGGACACTCTTGGGGCTGAGACGATTGGTGAGGTTGGGAAAGCAAATGCAGACCCTTGAAAGGAATCCTGCGTGCTCCCCATTCCATGGGTCCCAACTCTCCAGGTTCAACGCAATCTTCCGACAGCGAAAGCACTCATTGGAAACCCAGCGGATGCTACACCGTGGGATCGGGAAAGCTTTCTGAAACTCACCTCAGTTTTCATCTCCTGGTGCTCGTGTTCTCCATTCAGGCCCCCTTACTAACAATCTCCCCACTTGGAGACTCGGCGCCTTTCCATGCCTCTTTCGTACCGTCTGCAATTTGTCCGCAGGATGAACTGAAAGAGGGGGAACCAATGAGAGATTCGCTGGAGGTGTTTGGTCGGGCACATGTCACTCTCATTTCCCATCACGAAGAAGAATTCACCAGCGGTTCAGCCTGCCACCCCGGATCGACAATAGGGCGTGAAGCCATCCAGCCGTGTTGCGTCCCACTCACAAAAAAGCGACTTGGGGAAATGGAGCTCAGGGGCACTGCACTTCCCAAACCTGCAGAGTTCTAACGATAACTATCGCCCCAAAATATATTGAGGTCAGGCTACGAAGAGGCGCTGAACGCAAGGCAGAACTGCAGGAAACGGATGTCACCGGGTACATCGGAATGGCCCCGATAGCACATGAAAAGCGCCAGAACGTGGACAATGATGCGGTTGGCCAAAAGGGGCGTATGCGTTTTTTCCTGAATATATTCAGGAAAAAACGCATACGCCCTTTTTGGCCAACCAAGCAACCTGGGAGAGCAAATCAGCACTACAAAGAAATCTCTCGCCCCCCCCCCGGGGCAAAAGGGCCAGGCAAAAAAAGTCTAAAAACCAGAAAGGCAGGACAGCCCACGGAGTCAAGGGAGCCTTGTTAAGCTGATGGGCGGGATGTCAATGGCCAACAGCCAATCTTCACAAGTGTATCCTCTTTCCCAAACCATGTAAAACACAGAACCACAGAGCATAGGGCACTTCCACACATGGGCGTTGACCTTGGGAAAATGAAAAAATCAACCAGACACAGGGACCCAAAGTTGAGGGCTGCTGTCTTGACAAGAACCCTCCACTCCGGTACACGTTTCATATCCCAGGAAAGAGCCAAGTGGACAAAGACGAGTGGACAAGTGGACAAAGACAAGTGGACAAGTGGACAAGTGGTGCTACGTAGGTCCAATGGAGTGTCACTCAGCCATGAAATCCACGTCATGAGGCTGGTAGCAGCATCCTGAGTGGATTTAGGTACGATCATCCTCAGTGAAATAAGTCCCACAAAAAAAGAAACTTATGATATCACTTATCGAGGAATGTAAAAAACGCTCCCCCATGCACTGAATCCCCAAACAGAACAGAGTCACGCTTTTAGAAAACACACTTATGCCTGCTTCAGGGGAAAGGTGAGGTGGGGTGACGCATAAAACTCGAGTTTGAAATGAGCACAGATACCCTTCGAAAACCGAATATGGAATGGACACGACCTACTCCTTGCTCAATCAACTGGACCTCACCAGACCCTGTTCATCGCACAAGTATCTATCCGACTAGTAAGCATCTTAAAAGCTAAGTCTTGATATCTCTGTGTAAGTGCATCAAGTGTGTGTAAAAGCGGCCTAAAACCAGCAGGGGAAAATCAGCTCAGACCCATTCTGAGGATACATTTCCAACATAAAGAAGAAACAAGCAGGGCAAAACAGAGAGAAATTCTTCCAAAATGCGTTCAGGGACTGGCATGCAACCAGGATTGACCACATCTACAGCCCCAGCGGCAGAAGACATAAGGCTGGACACTCTTGGGGCTGAGATGATTCGTGAGGTTGGGAAAGCAAATGCAGACCCTTGAGAGGAATCCTGCGTGCTCCCCATTCCATGGGTCCCAACTCTCCAGGTTCAACGCAATCTTCCGGCAGCGAAAGCACTCATTGGAAACCCAGCGGATGCTACACCGTGGAATCGGGAAAGCTTTCTGAAACTCACCTCAGTTTTCATCTCCTGGTGCTCGTGTTCTCCATTCAGGCCCCCTTACTAACAATCTCCCCACTTGGAGACTCGGCGCCTTTCCATGCCTCTTTCGTACCGTCTGCAATTTGTCCCGCAGGATGAACTGCAAGAGGGGGAACCAATGAGAGACTCGCTGGAGGTGTTTGGTCGGGCACATGTCACTCTCATTTCCCATCACGAAGAAGAATTCACCAGCGGTTCAGCCTGCCACCCCGGATCGACAATAGGGCGAGAAGCCATCCAGCCGTGTTGCGTCCCACTCACAAAAAAGCGACTTGGGAAATGGAGCTCAGGGGCACTGCACTTCCCAAACCTGCAGAGTTCTAAACGATAACTATCGCCCCAAAATATATTGAGGTCAGGCTACGAAGAGGCGCTGAACGCAAGGCAGAACTGCAGGAAACGGATGTCAACGGGTACATCGGAATGGCCCCGATAGCACATGAAAAGCGCCAGAACGTGGACA
>NW_026712051.1:0-17726 GCF_026419965.1 Kogia breviceps
TCATTCTGAACGGCTGTCTCCCCTGATGATTATTCCCCTTGTTCTGTTCTGCTCTACTTACTTATGAAAAGGCATCATTCTAAGTCAGTCATATGCTATTTTTACTCCTTCCTCAGATACTTCTGCTTCCAGTTATCTTCCTTTAATAATCGCCCAAAAAAGCAATTATAAAAATAAATGTATTGCTAGTCTATCTCTTCTGTTTTCTTGTTTTATTTTTTCTAATTTTACATCTTTACACCTCATTGCCTCTTTTGTCAATCTTAGCACCTGTCTTTACTGGTACAGCTGAAATGGACATGGAAATAAAAGGCGGGTAATGATATCCAGTCTGAAAAAGGAACAGAGAGACAGCGCTGTGTTCTGTGGCCAATCACAGTAACACAGTGAGGTGGAGTAATCTCTGGTAAGCTTCACTAAAATGGGGGTAATAACACTTGCCTCTAAAGGTCTCCTAAGGAACTTGAGTCCCCAGTGAGATCATAGAGGCAAAAGTACTTTGAAAAAATTTAAAAGTCTTTGCAGAAGAAAAAAATCTATGCTCACCCCAACAGTGGTACCTCAGAGACTGGATTCAGGACTCTCTTGAGCCTGGAAGACATTGTGGAGGAGCAGGGAGACATCATAGAGTACCTGAAATGGCACAACACCCTGCTCAGCCAGCAGCTGCTGGCCTTCATGTCCTCTGACCTCAGCGCTCAGCCAAGTGGGATTTGACCACAATTCCAGAGGAGCCAGAGTAATGTAGACTGACCTGACAAGCTGTCTTAGCGAACTGCAGCTTTGCCAAGTAACATTCTACAATTTCTGGTGGAAACCTGAATTTGATTCTCACCTGTAGGACTCATGGATCATTTGAAAGACACTTTGTAGCATGCCTTGGTAACTCAAGGGGAATGTCTGTTTTGCACATTTTGAAATTATTTAACTGCCTGGTTTATCCTAGCATCAAAGGTAGATTAAATATCTCCTTGACCAAAAAAAAAAAAAAAAAAAATTAAAAGTCTCTTCAAATAAGAGAAGGGGAGAGCAATAGCTCTTTGAATGATGTCTTCAGTTTGTTGTTGAATGTACATGAATAAGATGCTTTATGTTTCATCTCACTGTACAGCAAGAATCACCAAGGGTATTTGATAAAACTGTCAATAAATCATTATTAATGACCTATTTGCTTGATGTATGAATTAGTGGGCCAGACATAAGGAATGCATTTTGCATCTCTGCTGTGTCAAAGAGCCATGAACCAGTCAATGAAGTCCATAAAAAGTAGAACGTCTGAAGATAGGATACAGTGAACTCGAAAAAGCCAGATCGGGCTTCCCTGGTGGCGCAGTGGTTGAGAATCTGCCTGCTAATGCAGGGGACATGGGTTCGAGCCCTGGTCTGGGAAGATCCCACATGCCGCGGGGCAACTGGGCCCGTGAGCCACAACTACTGAGCCTGCGCGTCTGGAGCCTGCGCTCCGCAACAAGAGAGGCCGTGATAGTGAGAGGCCCGCGCACCGCGATGAAGAGTGGCCCCCGCTTGCCACAACTAGAGAAAGCCCTCGCACAGAAACAAAGACCCAACACAGCAAAAATAAATAAATTAACTAATAAACTCCTACCCCCAACAAAAAAAAAAAAAAAAAAGAAAAAGAAAAAGCCAGATCTGGTGAAAACACAGTCATTGTCTATTGGAAAATACGTAAGAACATCTTAATTTTGCTTGGTTTTAGCGAACGTTGAGTGACTCCTTCTCTCTAACTGCCCATCTGAGTGGGTTCCTCGTAGGGCTGCTGCTTGAAAAGAGCCCCAGGGATCATACTCTTGGTTGGCCTCTATTTAAGTCATGGTGTCCTTCTCATTTCCGGTTAATAGAACATCGTTTAAAGTACCATTAAAATGCCCATTTTCGGGACTTCCCTGGTGGCACAGTGATTAAGGATCCGCCTGCCAAGGCAGGGGACAAGGGTTCGAGTCTTGGTCCAGGAAGATCCCACATGCTGCGGACCTGTGCTCTAGAGCCTGCGAGCCACAACTACTGAGCCCATGCACCACAACTACTGAAGGCCACATGCCCTAGGGCCCACGTGCCGTGACTACTGAGCCTGCATGCTGCAACTACTGAAGCCTCTGTGCCTAGAGCCCGTGCTCTGCAACAAGAGAAGCCACCACAATGAGAAGCCTGTGCACTGCAATGAAGAGTGGCCCCTGCTCGCTGTGACTAGAGAAAGCCCGTGCGCAGCAACAAAGACCCAGTGCAGCCAAAAATAAATAAATAAATAACAAATAAATTTATTTTTTTTTAATGCCCATTTTCTATATTTGTTAAAATTTTTCATGAATCCAGGGAGAGGTGAATCATCTTTTCCACTTCACCGTGTACTTGTCAACAAAGTGAATAGCCTAAATTGCTTTTAAATAATTTGCTTTTGTAACTCAGACAGTCAGACCATCTGGAAATAAAGAGAGAAAAAAACAAAAGAGTGAAGGCCAAAACACAAGATGACAAGATCTCAGAATTCTAGACCCCAAAGGAAACTCCTTGGACATCAACTTGGCCAGCTCGCTTCTGTGACTTGCCTAGAAGTTCTTCTGTGGGGAGGCAGCATGTGCCTTGCAAAGGCCATGGAGAAAGATCCTGTAGGCTCAGAGGGGCTCTCTTTCTGCCAATCATTTCGACAACGCTAATTCTATCTACCGCATAATATATAAGCCTGGTTTTCACAATCAAGACGCTGTCACAGGGCTATGGGCTCTGAGGATAGAAAGACTGACTTAAGGACTTCAGCGTCTACATTTCCTTGTCATTGAAGAGTACACACATATCTTTGTGTCATGCCAGAGTACAGGAAATATTCTCTGACCAAGGGAGCAGACTTATAAATTAATTCCTTATGATAAATTCCAAATGCTCCTTAAAGGATGATGTTTTCCTTATTAAAGTCTTTTGAGGCAGGTACCATCAGTTGGAATGTCATGGGGCTTATCAATATTGTATCTCCAGCATGAGGCCCCAAGAAAGGGCTTTTAGAGATCAAAAAAGTTCACAGAAAATACAGTAATGCAGAGCGTCACGTAGCCGAGTTGCCCGAAGTTTGCTTCTTTGTGTCTGAATATTTTCTTTCTAAAAGGAATTCTCTGGCAGTCCAGTGGTTAGGGCTCTGCACTTCCACTGCGGGGGGCACAGGTTCAATCCCTGGTCAGGGAACTAAGATGATCCTGCAAGCTGCGAGGCATGGCCAAAGTAAATAAGTAAATAACTAAATAACAAGGACACACAATTTACTCCAAAACTAAATGTTTTCCCTGGAATTGCTACTGGCAAACCTTTATCTAAAATCGAAATGAATGGTCCCATAGGTAGCATTCATATTAGATTTTTCTGCTGGGCTAGAAACCAGGGTGAAGTTCAAAATTGTAGGAGGCACTCACACACAAGGTTGTGCCTGACTCTGAGAGTGAAGGCCTCCTTAATTTTGCACCCTAAGTACCTCTCTTGCCTCCTCCTAGCCCTGGCCCCGGTTCTCTGACAGACCACAACGGAGAATGCAGAAGTCACCGGAAGAGTCTGGACACTGATTCAGCCAGAAGAAGTGTAGCAATCACGATTAATATAACGAGTGCTAAGGACCAGTTAGCCTTTGCCAATGACCACAGGGTGACCTTGGGCCAGCTGGGCCCAGACGCCACGACCCGCGATGCAGTGCTGTGCCCCCTGCCTTGCCCCCCACCTCCTGGATGACCACACCCATGCCGCCAGGCACAACTGTCAGACCCTCACGGAGGATTAGTGGGGGCAGGCTTGGCGCTACCGTAGCCACTTGCTCTTTTCTACATCTCAGCTGAATTCTGGACAGCCTGAGCGCTCCGCAGCCTGCAAGAGACATTGGAGACAGCAATCACAGGGCCTTCATCACTAAGTCTTCTTTGGTTACCTGCCGTTTGCCACGCTCTCGTCCCCACGACATTCTGCCGCAGCCCCAATGCAGTTTCCTCTTCACCCTGCCCCCCCCCCCCACTGCTGGCTAGCACCTCCCCTCCCTCATCAACAAGCATCCCCATTTCCTCAACACTGCCCCATGTCTCCCCTAGACACCCCTTCCAACTCCAGGCTTTCGCCTTCGCTGAAGAGGTAACTTCCCCTGCAGCTCTCTCTTGCAGAGTCTGTTCATTTGGTCACAACAAGCATTACTTATAACCCAGGGTCAGGAGCGGTGTGAGGAACCCTCATACTTTTATTCTACAGCCTGTCATTTCCATCACTCTCGTATCCAAACTGTCTTTTGCCTTGGTTGCACCTACCCGGAAAGCCCCAACCCAGGATGAAATCGGCCCTTCCCTGAGCCTGACAGTTGACTCACTGACTGAAAGAAAAACATACCTGGGTAGATGGTGAATTCCTGGTTACCCATCTCAACTGTCTCTAAACGGTGTTCAGTTACTATTTAGTAACTCCCATTCCCCCATCTGCACAATAAGTATTTCAAACCTTCTGCACTATGTTCAAATTTTTGACTCCTCTTGTCTTATCTTTGTCCTACCCTCTTGTTATTTTAAGACGATCCTGATTTCTAACTCTCAGATAAAATAAAAGTTATGAGACAGGAGCTTCTTGAACGTCCTACCTCCAGATTAATAGATCTTTCCTAAAATCAGCACCACCTTCCTCTTCCTTCTCGGAGTTGGTGTCTCTCCACTTCAATATCTCACAGGTGCCTCAAACAATGTATATAGAAAGTGAATTTACGCTCTTTCCCCCCAAATTTCTCCTGTATTGTTTAGCTATCTCAGTAAATACAGCTCTAGTATCAGAGCTTGTCCACTTGCCCAAACCAAAAGCCTCATTCCTCATCTCCAAAAAGTACATCCTATCAATTTTTCTCAAGTACCTGTAGGCTCCACCACTCTGGTCCAAGCTACCTTCATCTTTCGTCTACACCAGGGGCTGGCAAACAAGTTTTATTGGAACACAGCTACGCTCATCATTTATGGATTGTCTACGGCTGCATGTACTACAAGGGCCACAGAAACCATATGGCCCACAAAGCAGAAAATATTTACTTTCTGGTCCTTTACAAAGTTTGCCAATACAACCCTTGATCTACACTATTGCGAGAACCTCCTAAGTATACCCAGCACCAAGCCTGGCAATCTATTCTCAGATTATCCACAGGAAAGCTGATCATCTTTCTAAAACCTTGTAACACCATGCTTGGATCCCTTCAGCGCATGAAGACCATACTTGGGATAACATGCAGTGTCCCTGGTCTGGCCTCCTTGGCCCTTTATGATCCGTCCCTGTCTACCTCTCATCCTCACCTTGTACCACTCCACCCCTTGCTCACTAAAGCCAGCAGTGCTAGCCACCTTTTGGCTCATCCAACGCACCATGGTCTTTTTCATTCCACAGAATTTGAAAATTTTTATTTCCTTTGCCTTGGAGGCTCTTTTTCTACCTCGATTTGCCTCTCATCCAACTCCTACTTATTCTTCATGACTCTGCTTAGACGTCCCCTCCTCCAGGAAGTCTTCCCTTACTCTCAGATGGGGTTAGGCACCTTGTTTCACAGTACTATGTACTTTTTCTTTTTTTTAAAGGGAGGTGGAACATAGGAACCAACTCAGCTTTCTACATCTTTTTTTTTTTTTTAATTTTATTTATTTTTGGCTGCACTGGGTCTCCGTTGAGGTGCGCAGGCTTCTCATCTTCTCATTGCGGTGGCTTCTCTTGTTGCGGTGCACCGGCTTTCAGTAGTTGTGGCATACAAGCTCAGTAGTTGTGGCTCGCAGGTTCAGTAGTTGTGGCCCACAGGCTTAGTTGCTCTGCGGCATGTGGGGTCTTCCCTGACCAGGGCTCGAACCCGTGTCCCCTGCATTGGCAGGCGGATTCTTAACTACAGCACCACCAGAGAAGCCCACCATGTACTTTTAAAATATTTATCTCAACTGGATTTAATTCTTTGTGAAATTGTTTGTTTAACGTTTGCTTTTTAAGATAGACTGTAAGCGTCATGCTAGAAAATCTTTGTCTATCTGGTTCAGAAATGTAATCTTCAGTTACCGACACCATGCCTGGCACAAGATAGGTACTCAGAAAATATCTGTTAAATAAATGAATGAATAGCAATAGCATACTAAGGTTGTGCTGACGATACTGGGAGGTAATGTACACAGACCATTTAGTTAATTGCCCGGTACTGGCCAAAGTTAGATAATATTTATATTTTAGTATTATTATGTTCTTACTTTGAATCTCCTCTGCACTTGTTGATTTGGCAAAGAAAGAAGGTACCCAAAAAACATTCTGTTCTTGTAACATGTAGCATGAATCATTCTTCAGTTCAATCATTCTCCTGTTTGGCTGTCTATAACAAGCATATCTGACTTTTCATAGTGCAAGACCTCTAAAAAATCAACATATCTAATCCCAGAAGCCAAAAATTCACTAACTTGTGTTTTCCAGTCTGGATAGTTCCTGCCTGCCCTCCAGATCTGCTTCCCACTATTCTACACCCTTCTGCATGCCTCAGGAGGCTGACCTCCTGTTGTGCTCCTTGCCTTCTGCCTTCTGGTTTGGTTTGACCAATGGGTGCCACCAGCCAGAGATTGGAGGCAGGACAGCAAGGAGGAGACTTTAATTCCTCCGGCTCCTTCTTTAGACTGTGGTCTGACAGTGACTCCACTGGTCTATCTAAGGTCTTAGCTCCTATCAGGGGATTTCTCTAATCCATCACTATAATCACCTGGCCCTCTCCCTATAGATATGGCTTCCTCTTGCTTATTTTGGCCTACGATAGTTACAGCTCCCTGCTGTTGATGGCCTTGGCATGTTTCATTATCCCTTTTGGATTCCCTTAACTTGTCCACCCCTTTGTCAATTAAAATCCTAGTTATTCCTGTTTAAGTGTGTTTCCTGTTTTCTGATAGAACCCTGACTCATACAATTCCATTGCCTAGTTAAATATAATGAAAACACATCAAGAGGCTCTAAGTGCCTCTCTAGATCTCTCAGCTACCTCTGCAAGCTTGGCTGATGTGAGCTTAGGTACCATTACCCTTATTTCTCAGGCAGAGAAAGGAGTTTGGAAGCAATCAAAGTAAGGAGTATATCCACACTTCCAGAGCTTGGTGGTGGCAGAGTCAAAGCTGCCGATCAAGTCTGAACCTTACACGTTGAACTCAGAGCTTTATCTCGGCTACTTCCCTCCCAGAGGACCACCTGCCAGAATCTGGATAGCTAGGATCTCAGATAAATCATTCTTGGTAACAAAGCTCTCTGCAGTGAGTCTAATCCAGGTGAAGGCTGAAGCTGGTGGGTGTGTGCAGCTGGCCCTGTGCCCCAGTTTGGAGCAGGTCTGGGAAGCATTCCCAGATGGCTCCTGGATGCCATGACTTTTTCTGGCTGCATTCCTGGGGGAGGTGGGAAAACACTTATAGGTCTCCTAGCTGCAAACCCAAGCAAAGAGCACACTGTCATATCTTTAGCAAATGATAGCACACAAAATATAGAAAGCCAAAGGACTAGAGAGAGACATATTTACCCAGTTGAACTAATTCACTCTTTAAAGATAAGGGACAGCCAGTGTAGAAGATTTTCTATCCTCTTTGTGAATAATTGTCCTTAAAAACAACTGCCCCTGGCTTTGGGCAAATCACAGACAGCCCTTCAGACTATCCTCTCAATTTCCTCCTCTGGAAAATGGAGTCCTGCCAGTTTGTGACAAGGGAAACAACTTCCCATTAAGGTGAGCAGAAATCTCCGTAGGCCTTAATTTTAAAACCTCAAATACAAAGCTACCATTGATTTTTCTCCTTTTTTGGGCAGGAGGCAATATGAGTCATAGTTGAGAGCACAGACTCTGGAGCCAGACTACCTGGGATAAAATCCCAGTTCTAGCCACTAACTAGCTATGTGATCTTGGGAAAGTAACTTAACCTCTCTATGCCTCTGTTTCCTTATCTGTAAAAGAAGGATAATGACAGTATCTACCTCATAGGGTTGACATGAGGATTAAATGACTTATTATAAGGAAAGACTTCGAATGATGCCTAGTATGTGGTAAAGACTACTTATATAAGGTGGCTGAGTAAAATGATTTCAGTAACTATCCATGTATCTTTACAGAGGCACATGTGGAATACTGATCATCTCACGATTTTTCATTATTTTTTTGCCTGTAGCCCAAACAACTTTTAGGGTAAAATAGCAGATCCAGAGAAGATTTGCTAGCACGGCCAGTCATTAGATCAAGGGAATTTGGCTTGGGTCCTAACTGCCATCCGGAAGAGAATATACCCGGGAGGCTAATAATTGGAAAAGCATATTTTGGCACGTAGACTCAGCCTGGCACGTTCATCAGTTATGCCCCAAGAATAAGGGGGAGCACCAGGTGGCCTTACCTGCAGGACTGATGGAGAATGAAGAGATGCCTTTTAAGCAGACCATCCATCACTGATAACTGAAGGCCTAGCATGAGTCCCTATCTATCATTCCCCAAAGTCTTTTCATTTAGGCAACTGTTGCACAAGGCAGACACATCTCAGAGGCTAGATTAGTATGCATTCCTCCCTTCCCTCTCCTCTTCTTCAACTTCCTGTTGGAAATCAGTGACCAGCCCCGTTTTCCATAAGCAAGCTTTGGTTTTCTCTACTGGCTCTCAACGAAAACACCCATCCTCCCGGTCTGAGGAGAGCTCAGTGTCTCCAGAAGGCCCTCCTCCTCTTAGGGAAGTCCTGATTGAATGATGTTCTTAATGAAAACATTCGAGCTCCCCTGAGAGGTTGAGAGTTCACAAGAGTGACTGTCCTTTCATAACTCAGTAATAATGGCCAATTTTTATTGAGTTCTTAACTATACGCTGGGCACTATGCCAAACACTTTATACAACATTCTCATTTAATTCTCACGATCATTCTGGCATAAGAGTCCACCATCTGAGGCTCTAGGGCAGCGCTGTCCTATAAAAATGTAATTTGAGCCATAGGTGTGGCCACATATATCATTTTGAGTTTTCTAGCAGCTACATTATACAAAGTGAAAAGGAACAACGGGGGCTTCCCTGGTGGCGCAGTGGTTGAGAATCCGCCTGCCGATGCAGGGGACGCGGGTTCGTGCCCCGATCCGGGAAGATCCCACATGCTGCGGAGCCGCTGGGCCCGTGAGCCATGGCCGCTGAGCCTGCGCGTCCGGAGCCTGCGCGTCCGGAGCCTGTGCTCCGCAACGGGAGAGGCCACGACAGTGAGAAGCCTGCGTACCGCAAAAAAAAAAAAAAAAAAAAAAAAAAAGGAACAAGGGAAGCTAATTTCAATAATATGTTTTGTTTAACCCAATATATCTTAAAGTTGACATTTCAACATGTAATCAATATAAAAGTTATTACGGAGATGTTTTATATTCTTTTTTTGTCCTAAGTCTTCAAAATCCAAATTCCAATTAATAAATGTAGAAGGAATGAGGGAAATAGGAAAATCACCCTTTGTCAAACACCACAGTAATAACTGTCGCATGCAAGATCTGTCTATAGAGGCTAAAATTAGAGAATGAAAGTTTGAAGAAAAATAGGATATGTCCATACTCTGAAAATATCTCTCTCAAGATCTTGCTTAATTTCAAAGGGAGGAACAGTGACTTTACAGTGGAGAAACCCAGCAGCACCATCTTAACAAATGAGCAGAGTTAACGCCATCAGCGAGAGGACACATCAACATCATGTAGCCCCGGTGGGATGCACAGAGAAGGATATATCACTCCTGAGATCTTACCAAAAATCTATAATCTCAACTGAATCCTGAGAAAACATCACAAACATCCCAAATGGAGAGACAGTATACAAAATAACTGGCCAGTTCTCTTCCAAAATGTCAAGGTCATGAAAGAAAAGGCAAGACTGAGGAAGCTTCACAGATTCAGGGGGCACCGAGCAGACATAACAACTAAATGCAATGTGGGATTCTGGACCAGGTCCTGATGCAGAAAAAAGGATATTAGTGGAAAAACTTGTGTCGTTTCAATAAGGTCTATAGTTTAGTTAAAAATCATGTGCCAGTGTTGATTTTCTGGCTTTGATCATTTACCCTAGTCATGTAAGTTGCTAACATTAGGAGGAATCTGGGTAAAGGGTATGTAGGAAATCTGCTTTTGCAATTTTTCTGTAAGCCTAAAATTTCCAAATAAAAAATGAAAGAGCACAGTGCAATGTAGGTAAAAATGCCAATTGATTACAAAGTACCTTTGCAATTATTTCAAAAGATACAGGAGTCTATGTGTTGATGAAAGAATTGAAGTATTGCTGAAAATGCATGCAAAACCAATGATGAACTAGGTAAACCAGTTAACATCTGGAGAAGAAAAATCAACAAGCATGGTAACAGGAGGTGGGTTTCAAAAAACAATAATTTAAATGTCAAGGGATTATGAGAGATCCTTGGAAAAATGAATGAAACTTTCTAATATGTTTGCCAAAACATTTTTGCTATTAACTTACACATTAAGTGAAAGCTGTTGTATCATGCCATGTATCATTTAAAAAAGTATGCCAAAATATCCACATGAGATTTATGTGTGTTCATTCTAAGAATGAACACATAGTTGCAATGATAATCTATTTTATCTTACTTTATTTTATTTTATTGGATAAGATAAAATTTTATTTTCATAATTTGTAGCTACATTTTTTATATTAAAAAGAAGACTTGTTTAAAATTTTGATCCATCTCAAATAGCTTGACTTTGGTCTAGTTCAGTCTCAATGATCCTCGGATCATGTGCACTTCCCGTCAGTTAGTGAGAGACCCAGGACTCGAATCCAACTAATCGGCCCCCCTGGTCCATGTTCCACGGTCCACACCCCAGTCTCACGCAGTGAGCATGCACTGTGCCCAGGTCCCAAAAATGAGGGCTTCCCTTTGTTTCCATTACCTGATCAAACTTCCTCCAAGTCATTCAAAACCAGTTTTGTGTCCTTTGTGGAGACAAGGCACCCTAGAATGTTTTCTACCACTCTCTATGAATTTGCTGAGGATGAGCAACTCTATAAATCAATGGGAGACAAGGAAGAAATGGACTTGAATGAGCACGTGAACTTCATCAGCCATGTCTGTGTGGAATCTGTGAAACAGCCACCCTGGATCTCTAAGACCCATCAAACCTGTTAAAGACGACATTCATGTTTAAATAAGCCCACTGAATCCTAACTCAGAAACAAAACCTATAGCCAATGAAAATAATTCAAAATGCCTAGTGTTCGAAATGATGAACTGTGATATTTAAAAATGAAAGACTGAAGAAAGGAGCTATGTACCATCAGGAAGGAGCTTCCAACATTTGAAACTATCAGTAACAAATGATATGGACAGAAGACTAATAAATTTCAGTGAGAGGATGCCAGGGCAGAGTGGATGGAAGAGGCCAAGTGAGAAAACATTCTCAGATTGGTTCCCCATATCCTGAAAGCATTGCTTTAGAGTGAAACACACACATGCAGACACACACACACACACACACACACACACAATTGAAACTTAAATGATATTGATAGGGTCATTATTAAAATGCAATATGGTCAGTTATCAGTCCATCCCTGGCCCTGATCACACCTGAGGTTAGGAGGTTTGTTTAAGAGAGACGCTCTCAGTCATGGGGCATCCAACAGGGCATGCCTGTTTTCACTAGGTACACCTGCTGGCACAGGGGTTCATTCAGATTCATCTTTATCCTGAAATCATCCTTAAAACAGCTGAAAATTAGTCAGTCCTCCAGTAAGCTATTGTGCTGGCGGTGGGAAAGATGAAAGAATGGGGCCAAGCCAAAGTCAGAAACCTGGGCAAAGGGGAGTGGCTTACTTTATCAGGGTACTGCAAGGTAAAACACTTCTTTGTGGTCCAATCTCTTCTCTTTTCTGCAAGAAGAGGTGGATCACGTCCCGTGGGCCTCAGGTGGGCTAAAATCCAGCTCAGGCCACTCTCATCCCAACCCACAGTGTTACTGCCACAGTTACCAAGGACAAGACGAAGGTGGGGACGGGATGGGGGGAGGGGTGACAATGGACCCTTTCTTGGTCTAGCCCCACGATCCTAATAGCTCTTGTTAATTCTTTACAGACATTTTGGAGATATCCTTTTTTTCTGGGTCTCCTGCTTAGGATTCCTCAAATTGCAAGGTGCAGGGGACACTCCCACGTGCTGCTTGCTACGAGCCCCCTTCAGGGACAGCACCCAGCCGTCATCCCTCGACGACCGAGTCCCAGCCCCTCTTGGCATTTCTTTTCGACGCCGGCTTCCCAGATTCACTGGCCCTGGGTCCCTGGGTCCCTATGGTCCCCAGTTTCCAGGGAAGAGCTCCCCATCCCTCTGTGCATGATAGACGCCACATTCTGCCAGAAGGAAGAGAGATCTGGCCTGCTGTCACCACACATATCCATCCCTCCTCTACCCACCCAGGGGACTGTCAGAACCGGGTCGGGGCTGGGAAGGAGTAATGCCAGTGTGAGCCTCTATCTCTCTAGTGGTTCAACCCATCCCAGCACTCCCAGCTTACTAGAAGGCAGGCTATCCTGACTTCAGTCATTTCTGGGCCAAAGGTTATACACGATCTTAGGCAGTTTCCATTGTATATCTTTGGCCAGGATGCTTTACCACCCACCTGGGCAGCAGTGACAGGTGAGCGCAGCAAGCCAAGAGCCATGAGCCCTCCCTTCTTGCCTGCATGTAGCAGTTGCCAGCACCTTGAGAGGCATCAGAGTAGAACGGAGGGGAAGCTGTGCTGCCTTCATGAGGATCGACTCTAACAGGAATAGGAGAGAGCGTGCAGGGCCGGAGAGAGGGCTGTGTTCAGAGACTCCGCAGGTGTGAAAGCTCTGGGAGTCAGACGGAGCACGGTGGGGGGAGAGCTGAGAAAACCAACAGAGGCTGGATCGCCGCAGAGCAGAGAGGTAGGAAAGAAGCGCCTTAGGTGAATGGCCCAGGGGAGCTGGGGTGAGAAGGTGGGAGAAAGATAAGACGTGGGCCAGGCCGGGTGGTTCAGGAAACCAAAGCCACAAACCCTGGGCACAAAACAGAGTTTCTTCTTTGTCGGAGCCTCTGAGGAATTCTGCCAGGCGTGGGCAACTCCCCAGAGGTACCCTAGAAACAAAGAGCTCCATAGACCTTGCAAACTCAGAACAAGGTGCTTGTTATGAACAGCCTCAGCCAGGGTGCCAGCCATCATGGCACCCAACTGCAGGAGGTTTCAATTGTCCCAGACACAAGGCCCCTTGCCCTGACACTTGATTCTCACTGCTGGAAACAGAGGAACGTCTCACGCTCCTCGGGGCGGCTGCAGGGGCAGTGTGTTTTTCAAGAGAGACAGATACACAAGGATGAGCCCAGCCCCTGTGGCAGCCCCATGCCTCTGAAGAACACAGCACACTATGCCATGGGATCCTTGCTCATGACCACTCTCACCAAGACCAAGGTGTGCAAGCCCCTCCGCTGCTGTTTGTTCTTGGTTCCCTCAAGAAATAACCTTTGGATTTCCCTGCCCCTGAATTTGGGGCGAGCTTCCCACAGAGAGAGAAAAACGTTGGATGCCACAGAGGCTCGTGACCTTCTAGTGCAGTTACGAATGTAGGAGGGAACAGCTGCCGTGGCTAAGGTCGTCGTGGCAGTAAGACAAGGGGCACGCGCCGAAGCCACATCTCACGCTGGCACATCACGACGCCTCGGTGTTCTGTTTGTTCTTAGGGCTGTGTGCTTTACGAAGTTCAAGCGACACTGCTTTTCATGAGCTATTCCCACGGTGGATCGTATGTGCACCAAGGGCCTTGGCTGAGGCTTATGCTTTTTCTGTTAATTAAAAATCAAGGCTTCCTAAAGGAAAACTGCTGACCCAGAAATTACGATGAGCATGGTGAGAAATTTTTTTTTAAAAGCACAATTTCTCTCTCCACTCGTCCATTTTCTCACAGGCCTTCCAAGAGCTTTCCATGCAAGAGTTCTGTTAGGGATTAAAAAACATTTTAAAAAAGGAAGAAGGCAAAGAGTAACCTACGTGGAAATGCCCAAATCAATTATTGTATGTCAGCAGTAATTGCCAAGAAGTGTTGCAATCTGAAGATACAAGTGGTGATGCCTCAATAGCTAAAATAATTTTTTAAAAGAGGTGTCTATGATGCATAAATGTGGGGAGGGGGTGCCTTCTTGAAGCTAGAGAAAGACTGTCAGTGCACTCCCAGCAACTTGGAGTCTGGACTGTGTTTCAGCTTTTCTTCCAAGGTAATTTCCTGCTTACACGGAGGGAAGCTGGTTAATGGTGCAGGCGTATTTTATCAAGTCGGTTTGGCAGTTACTGGTCTAGGACTAGGCAGCATGCAGAGCAGTGAATTAGGAGTCTGGTATGATGGAGGATGGGGCATTCTCCCGGCTGCCACGGCTCTCTCTCTGAAGGAGACATTCCCTGCTGAGCTAGGCTGACTGAAGTGGGTGCTGTAGATGCTCCCACAGCCCCTGGGGCGGGCTCTCCCATAAGACAGAGGGTGAGGTCTAACTCCCACGCCCTGTCTCTCCCTCTCTCTCTCTCTCTCTCTCTCTCTCTCTCTCTCTCTCTCTCGCTCTCTCTCTCTCTCTCTCTCTCTCTCTCTCTCTCTCTCTCTCTCACACACACACACACACACACACATACACACACACACACACAAACAAGGGCAGTCGCTGTAAATCAAGCAACTTCCTGGCGAGGGCTTGCTCTCTCATCTCATATTTGTAATGAGACTCTTGGGACTGACTAAACAAAGCCAAATTTCTGAATGAATGAAAACTTACTCAATGGATGGCCTTCCTTTTCCACGTGGCTGGCAGTACTTGGGCAGTGATTACACAAATAAAAATTACTCTCATCTGGTTAAGTAGGAAAACAATTCTCCTTCCTGTCCCTGTATGCAAGAAATAAGACCTCTTGAGCTGGCCAAAAGTAGGCCAGTGAATACAGTGTTGCCAGCTGAACATAGTCATTGTCGCCTATACCGGTGGATGAGCCGTGTATCTGGACCAGCTCTCTCTTTTATGCCCTGGTGACATTTCAGGGTCTTCAGTCAAATGTCTGTTGTGTGCCTCGTATGTGCCAGGCTCTGAACTAGGAATGAGGTGCATACCAAGAAGGCCCAAAGTCCTGATTCTGCAATAGAATAGGGAATCGCCCTATAAGCACAAGTGGGACTCGTCCTTAGCAAACGGTGGGCCCATTTGTTGCCAAAGTGGCCACGGACCAAGTATACAGCCTGCCATGTCACCTGACAGATCTGAGGTTGGACTTCTCCCTCCACTAAGTCTTTGCTCACAACTGTAGAACAAGGTAGAACTAGTGAGAGCTGAGGGACTGCGTGTGTCCTCAGCCCCACTCTGAATGTGTGTCATGAGCAGTATCTCTCAACCTCGCTGAGTCATGGGTTCTTCATCTATAAAAGGAGGGTAAAAAATATCCTGGGTCCCATACTGGGATAGTGTGTAGGGAAGTATTTTTAAAACCGTAATGAGCACCGTATAACTATACGGATTACACAAATCCAGATTCGTCACTTGAATAGATCCTGTCATTTAATATATGTCTGGTCCCTGGACAAGCACTTTTTATTACATTTTCCAAAAAGAGAAATATCAAGGACAACAGGCTAGGGAGCCTCGTTACAAAGGTTTTGAACATCCTTCTACTGGCCGCTCTCTTAACCTAAATGGGGACCACACTTGCTGTCCCAGATAACAAGGTGAGTGTAGGTCTTCATGTGCATTTTTGCCTGACTAGCAGAGATCTGACCTTACAGAGTGAATTAGTACAGCTTCTTACATTTTGTTTTCAATCAGCCACGAATATGTCCGCCCCGGCACAAACATAAAATTACATGCTTTCAGCTCTTCCAGTGTTTTATTTACTGCTTGTGTTACGGTGCAACTTAACACTGTCACACAGTGTGACATGGGGGAGGGGCACAGCTCAAAAGAAAGTTATTTGCATTATTTAATTAAACAAACTGACCACGGTCTACTGTGAGATCTAACACACCGCACAACTATAAATACCATGAATGATTTCTTAACAGGCCATAACTTATACAACCAAATGAATGTTTTTCCTTCTAGAAATATCTCAGGAAAAAATTTTAACGTTGTTTTTAATATGTTCTGAGGAGGACTCATCCAAGAAGACTATTTTTAAGTTTGTCAGTTTGAAAGTACAAATTTGAGCATGCCTATTAAAATCCATCGCCTTATTTTATACTTCCACCTCATGCACATCTCTATCTTTTAGTAATATAGCAGGATTAATATCCAAAATATTCAACAATTGGTATAGTTAGTGCACCAACCTATCAGAACAGACCAAGTGGGAAGGCAGTGCCAGGGCATGCTGGCTGACTATTTGGCAGTGAAATAGATCAAAGGATTCACATGCCTTGAGTAGTCTGGGATATTGACACCATAGTACTACAGATGGAGAACAAATGCTGCCTTGGAGAACTCTTAATCTTAGACTACATGGTAAACTCAGATGAAATGGGGCAGGGACAAGATCACAAACAGTTCAGCAAGAGTTCTTGCCTTCCATCCAGAGGAAAAGCAATCTGAAGGCTTAGGATCTTTTCAGATATTAAAGATTAATTTAAGCTTATTATCCTGCCCATAAAGATATTTTGCAATTATAGCTTATGGCCTCACTTTTCATAATGTCAATACAAGATGACTGCCCACTCAGGACCATGTCCGCCTAACATACATAAATTCACTAAGCAATGTAGGTAAAACCCAAGGTTTTGCTTCTATTTCTTTAATTACATTTGTGTAAACTTCTTTTAATGGATCTATTGCATTTTGTGCTCTTCTAGATCACTGCTCCTCACAATTAACCAGTCAGCTCCACACTTGCTATTTTTTTTTCGGTATGCGGGCCTCTCACTGTTGTGGCCTCTCCTGTTGCGGAGCACAGGCTCCGGACGCGCAGGCTCAGCGGCCATGGCTCACGGGCCCAGCCACTCCGCGGCATGTGGGATCTTCCCGGACCGGGGCACGAACCCGCGTCCCCTGCGTCGGCAGGCGGACTCTCAACCACTGCGCCACCAGGGAAGCCCCACACTTGCTATTTTGAAAGGCCAGTCTGTTGAACCACTCCTGACATTGAGCTGAGGCTCTCCTTTGCTATGTGCCACTCCACATGGCCTGATGTCCCCAGCCTAAATAATAGACCCACCTACTTGGTGTTTCATACACAGACATTTCTGGGTGTTAAGAATTGATTTCCCCCTGGGACGTCCCTGGTGGTCCAGTGATTAAAACTCTGCGTTTCCACTGCAGGGGACATGGGTTCAATCCCTGGTTGGGGAACTGAGATCCTGCATGCCCTGTGGCTTGGGGAAAAAAAAAAAAAAAGGAATTGATTTCCCATCCACTACTTAGTTCTTTATTGGCCTCATTTCAGGTTCTTCCCTCCCCTGGCTTCAGTCTGGGAGTAGGAAGTTTAGAGGCTATTTCAACACAGGATGATGACCAAGATTGAAACAATAATATTACGGCCTTGGATGTAACAATACACTAATGTGTTCTTTATCCTTGTTGTTCTTTATCTTTGTTGTAAAGTCAACAGCAAATAAGAGAAGATTTATTATCTACAATCCCCAAACAATCTCCTGCTATATGTATTTACATCATTCCCCCAATTTTGTATTTCTGTTATTGCCTTTATGACATCACATTGTAATTATTTGTTCAGACATAGAATTT
>NW_026712052.1:0-17722 GCF_026419965.1 Kogia breviceps
CAAACAAATAAGAAAAAAAAAGCCAAAAAAGTATGCAATTCCAAGTGCCAGAATAGCTCTGCTCATCTGAGGAAGAAACCCTTGAACATCAATGAACCGTGATTTTAAACTGCCATTTCACGGCCAACTTTTCAGAAAAGCATCACCCTGCGAAGAAGTTGCTCTTGAATGCAAACCTTGTGACTGCCAGGATCGTCCAAGGTTCTGACTTGCCTCATTCTCTCTTTGGAACTGGGTGTATTAGTCAGTAGAGGTGCATTAATTCTCGGCATGACCTCAGACGAAACACAAGCAGCATTAACAAATTACCAGTGATGGAGAGGCAAATGGAGAAAGGAAGAATATTCAAACAGCCCTATTGCTCTGTGCTGCTACCTCGTCTTGTCCAAAATTCACAGAAATATTAATCCTCCTGGAATGCTTAGCAATGCATATACAGTAACATTCCTGAGGAAGCTAATAATTATCTCTTGTTAGCAAGATCAACTTACTGCAGTCTTTCACTGCAGGGACATAAAAATATTGTGACTTGCTATGCTAAGTGAAACACAGGATAAATTAGGACATTTAAGCTAACAGTAATAAAGACACACAGCTCTGATTCCCCTCTACATATAACTGATAAAATTAACAGAAAATAGACACCATGGTAATGGAAGAATGCATTGTGAATGGTTGGTTGAAACACAAAGGGACAAACTTTTTCCATTGCTTACATTGTTATAGCTAATATTTATTAGGTACCCACTGTGCATGGCACGACTCTTATCAGGGACAAGGATAATAATAAATTACTACCTGTCAGCCATGTACACCGTAACTTCATTATGTGACTAGGCAGCACTCTTATTAAGTCTTTGGAATCTATTAAAAGTCTCATTTTGAAACAATGAACCACGAGGAACAAATTTATGAATTGTGGATCCCTGGTATTAACCCAAAGACTCAGCCTTGGAGAAAGAAAAAAAAATTCTTAAGAAAAAAATTAATTTCTGCCAAGGAAAATCTAAGAACATATGTTAGCTGACCCAACCAGATGCCTCCGGCTGTGCTGTAACAGAGATGAGGCAAATATCTAATTTCACAGCAAAAAAATGTATAGACTAGACTTTGAATCAGGCAGAGTCCAGAAACCTTCCCTGCCGGGTTCTCAATCAAATGGCATAATCAACAGCCATGCCCTCGCATGTCCGAGATGGCCCTCTGATCCCTGGCTCTGATCGGTATCATGCTGTCACCTCGAGAAAGAACTTGCCCTTTACATTCACTAGCTTAATTTGCTTAGTGAACATTGTAGATGGTTTGCAAAATTGGTTGCAATAAACCCTCACTTCAGTGCACGCACATTCCTTTGCAATGTCACTTTGAACCATCTCCTGTTGAATGGTGGGGTCTATTCCTCCTTGCCCTGAACATAGGAAGGCTTTGTAACTTGCTTTGACCAAAGGAATACAATGGAAATGATGTTTTGGTGACTTCTGAGCCTAGGCCTTAAAGCGCTTTGCAGCTTCTGCTCTCACCTTCTTAGAACCCAGGACCACCATGTAAGGAAGACCCAGCTAGCTGTCTTTGAAGATGAGAAGATGAGATTGAAGATAAGAACTTCGATTGTACAGCCAACAGACAGTACCAATTGTCAGATGTGTGAGTGAGGTCATCTTAGACCATCTAGTCCCAGTGCTATGGAGTTGCGTCCCTCCAAATTCACATGTTGAAGCCATAATCCCCAATGTGATGATATTTGAAGGTGTGACCTTCGGAAGGTAATTAGGTCATGAGGGTGGAGCCCTCATGAATGGGATTAATAACCTTATAAGAAGAGACATGAGACAGATGGTCTCTGTCTCTATCATGAGAGGACACAGGGAGATGACATCCTCTGCAAACCAGTTAGAGAGTCCTCACCAGGAAATGAATCATCTGGTACCTTAATCTTGGACTTCCTAGACTTCAGAATGGTGAGGAACAAATTTCTGTTGTTTAAGCCACAAAGTCTATGACATTTTCGTTACAGCAGCCTGAACGCAGTCATGCTGCCAGGTGACGGAAGCTGCCTGAGGGACTCCAGGAGACCTCCTCATTGAGCCCAGCACAAACCGCTGACCCTCAGAGTCCTGAACAAATAAAAGAGTTACAATTTTAAGCCTCTCAATGGTTTGTTAGACAGCAATAGGTCACCAGACCATGAACCATGTAACAGACTTAAAAATTTCATGCATTGTTTTTTTTTTGTTTTTGTTTTTTTAAAAATATTCCCAGTCTGATCTGTGTGTGTGTGTGTGTGTGTGTGTTACGCGGGCCTCTCACTGCTGTGGCCTCTCCCATTGTGGAGCACAGGCTCCGGACAAGCAGGCCCAGCGGCCATGGCCCACGGGCGCAACCGCTCTGCGGCATGTGGGATCCTCCCTGACCGGGGCACGAACCCGCGTCCCCTGCATCGGCAGGCGGACTCTCAACCACTGCGCCACCAGGGAAGCCCTCATGCATTGTTTTAAAAGAGCGATTCTGCACTAACTCCTTGTACAGAACAGCAGCTTCTAGAACTGTATTAACTTGTGAAGCGAAGGAATTTCTTCTCGTTTCTTCCCCATCATCTCTTACAGCCATTCACACTGAGACTGAACTGTTCAACCTTCCTTTGTCAAGGGAATAATAAAAATGGAAGGTTCAGAAATGCTTGTTCAGTGGGTTACTGATAGTTTGTTTACAGTGAAGTGGGTTGAAAGGCAGCCTCGGGTATTCAGCTCTGTCTAGGTGAGGCATTGCCAGCCCTGCCAAGATCCTGAGGCCTAAGGAGGAGGGGGTCTGGGGACAGGGACCCTTGGATGGTACATTAGTCAGGGCTCTTCGAAGAAAAAGACCATGTATAACTATATTTCTATCTATATCTATATCTGTATGGACTGGGTGTGCGAGAGAGAGAGGGAGAGGGAGAGAGAGAGAGAGAGAGAGAGAATTTGTTTTAAGAAATTCACTCATATGATTGTGGAGGCTCAGCCAGTCAAAAATCTGCAGGGTAGGCTGGAAGGCTGGAAATCCAGGGAAGGATTTCAGCTGGAGTCCAAAGGTGGTCTGCTGGCAGAATACCCTCTTCTTCCAGGGAGATCAGTCTGTTTCTCTTAAGGCTTCAGCTGACCAGATGGAGGGTAATCTGCTTTACTCAAAATCTGATTTAAGTGTTAATGTCATCTGGAAAAATAACTCCACAGAAACATCTAGAATAATGTTGGATCAGATATCTGGGTACCATGGCCTAACCAAGTTGACACACAAAATTAACCATCACAGATGGTCTTATGAGTTGAATTGAATCTCCCCAAGAAAAAGATATGCTGAAGTCCTAACCTCCAGTACCACAGGATGTGACCTTATTTGGAAATAGGGGCTTTACGGAGGTACTTCAGTTAAAATGGGTCTTTGGGGTGGGCCCTGATCCAATAGCACTGATGTCTGTGTAAAAATGGGAAATTTGGACACATGGCCAGATATGCACAGAGGAAAGATCATATGAGGACACTCAGGGAGAAGATGTCATGTGACTGAAGTGGTGCATTTACAAGGCAAAGGAGGCCAGGGAGTGCTGGCAAATGGCAGAAGCTCGAAGAGGCGGGAAAGGGTTCTCCCCTGGAGTCATCGCCATGGCTCTGCCAGCACCTCAGTGCTGGACCTCTAGCCTCCAGACCTGTGAGACAGTAAATTTTTCCTTTAAGCCATCTAGCTTTGGGAACCACGTTACAGCAGTCCTAGGGGATTAACATTGATGGATAACTGGCAACCTTCCTTCCGCATCTGAGAGACCATGGGCACCTGCCCATCTGTGGAGGCAGGGAGCTAAGCAGAACCTTAAAGTGGTCTTCTCTCCTTGCGCTCCTGTCCTTGCAACATGGGCCTTTGACAAGCCCTGGGGGAGAGAGAGACCTAAAGGAGCCTGGAAAGCTTCTATTGCCCCCCAAAGAGGCAAGGACATTCTGTAGATTTCTGGATCACCAACTGGGGTGTGAGGATGGGGGGTCTTGGTCGTGAGTTGGTGGGGGGCATAGGTGCCCAGCCATCTGTGGAAGGGATTTAGCAATGACCAGCGACCAGTGTGGCTCTTACAGCAAGAGGCTGCTGGTCCTCCATCATTATGAGTGCCACCCTGTGGTGGAGAGCAATCCAGTAGAAGTCACGCTGAGTTCCCAAAATGGGCCATGGCGGGGACTCTGGAGCCAGACAAGGCTGGGTAAGTCCTGGCTCTGTCAGTCACTAGTTAATAATAGTAATAATGGCTGTCATTTTCTTGAATGCTAAGCACTTCAGGTACATATCTCATTGACTCGTTCTAACAGCTTATTTAACAGATGAGAGGCTGAAGCTCAGAGAGGTTAACAAACTTTCCCAAAGTCACACAGCCAGCTAGCATTCTAATCCAGGCCGTCTGACTGCCAAGTCCCAAATCCCAAATTCTTAACCACCATACCTGAAAAAAACATACTGGGGATACCATGGCCCAAATTAAATCTCTGTACTTAATCAGGCCTACCAGCAGGCCAGAAGTACCCACTCTGTGAGATGTTCTTAAAGATACCAAAAAAAGAGCAAGATGGGGCCTTGGCCTTGAGGTGTTGATGATCTAGTGACAGAACACCCATTTGGGAGTAATTATGACTGCCGTCGCCCCCTTCTTCGGGAGTATGGAAAGTTTAAGTTCACCCACAGGGAAAGCTTTAGTTACTAGGAGCGTCACTATTTTTAATGAGTTGGCATTTTGCCCTCCAAACACATCAGCAGTTGAATGCTTTTTATTAGAAGAGTTCTGTGGGCACTGCGAGACAGTTGGCAACTCGAGGAAGTTGGGCCATTGCTTAAAATGCTAGGCAGAAGGTCCAAATTGTTGCTCATCACTACCCCAGGCAAATCGTTGATTAATTCAGACTTCATTTCCCCTCATCTTGCATCTTCTTCCACATCTGTGCTGCTTACCTGACTTGCAGGAACGGGCAGGGGTGAGGGCTGGTCAGATAAAAGCGCTGTCACGTTTGCCAACCAAAGGCTGTGTGCCTTCACCAAGTTATTAAGACAGTACATCAAGAAATGGCTTCAACATTCACCACAAAGGAGAAATCAAGAGACCATATCCCAGAAACAGAACAGTCTTGGAATATAAAGGAAGGGCAACACCCTGGTATTAGCTGTCCGCTGCCTCCAGGCACTTGCCCATCCAGAGCAAACAGTGGGGCCCCAGGCAGCCACTGGGGCCGGAGTGTGTTCAGAGGGCAGGGGAGGGAAGAGCTGCCACACAGGGTGGGTCCTGGAGATGGGCACTCCACGACCTGGTGGCTTCACCCACCTGTGGCAAAGAGGGCAGGGAGCTGTGGCTAAGAAGAGCCCACCTGCAAGGTGTGATGGAAGGACAAGGTGTGATTCCCTGGCTGCAGAGACCTGTCCCTGGTGGTGGGGGGATCTGGGGGGGGGCCACAGGCAGAGAAATCTTAGGTGAGATTCAAATAAACGTAGGTTGCTGGGGACAGGACCCTGGGTGACTGTATGTGTTTCCTGGGACCGCTGTAACAAAGTACCAAAAACTTTAAAACTGAGTGGCTCGAAACAATGGAAAATTCTTGTCTCACTGCTCTGGAGGCTAGAAGTCCTAAATCAAGGTGTTGGCAAGGTTGGTTCCCTCTGAGAGCTCATAGGGAGAATCTGTTCCATGCCTTTCTCGCAGCTTCTGGTGACAGCAGGCAATCTTTATTGTTCCTCGGCTTGGAGATGCATCACTCCAAGATGGAGACCTTGAAAAAGGCCTCCATCTTCACGGGGCCTTCTCCCTGTGTGGCTCTGAGTCTAAATTTCCCTCTTTTAAGGACACCAGCCATACCGGATTAGAGCCTGCCCTAATAGTGAACTCATTTTAACTTGATTACATCTGCACAGACCCTATTCCCAAAGAAGGTCACATTCACAGACACTGGGGGTCAGGGCTTCAAGATTATCTTTTGTGGGGAGACAGTTCAAACCAATGAAGACCCTAATGAAGGTCCCCCAATGGACTGTAAGCAGCTGAAGGATGTGCACTATTTTATTTATTTCATATCCCCAGTGCCTAGGACCATGCAGCAAATACCTAATGCCTGATTAGTGCTGAATGAATGAATTAGTGATAATCTTAGCTAGATCTGTGTGCTATGGCGTATCTGGCCCAAATTTCGAGTATAAAATCCTGGCTCCATTACCTTCTACCTGAATGGTCTTTGGCAAGTCTCTTAGCTCCCCTGAGCCTCAATTTTCTCCTTTCTAGAATGAGTATAACATGCAGGATGGTGGTGAGAAGCCAAGAGATAGAGTATATAAAACAGCTGGCGCGTAGTAAGTGTTCAGTAAATGGGAGACACTATTTTTATTTATTTATTTATTTATTTATTTTTTATTTTTATTTTTTTTTCGGTACGCGGGCCTCTCACTGTTGTGGCCTCTCCCATTGCGGAGCAGGCTCCGGACGCGCAGGCTCAGCGGCCATGGCTCACGGGCCCAGCCGCTCTGCGGCATCTGTGATCTTCCCGGACCGGGGCACGAACCCGTGTCCCCTGCATCGGCAGGCGGATTCTCAACCACTGCGCCACCAGGGAAGCCCGGAGACACTATTTTTAAATGAAATTCCAAACTTAACCCTACATGCTACCCTCTAGTTCACATTTCTTCCCACTACATTCATTCCATCGTATCAATTCTTCAAGATTTTCAAAAAGCCTAATATACAGGCTAATCTAACTGTATTTTTCAGGATGCTTTCAGTGGGAACTGGCAGAAACTCCATTCAAACTCCATTCAAAAAGCAGCCGGGCAGGTATTTATTAGCTCACATAATGCCCTACTCTTTAGCTTCAGGCAAGGCTTGATCCAGAGTGCAAACAATGCAATCAGGGATCTCCTGTTTCTCCAAGAGGCCCTTGTTCTGTGGCTAGCAGAGCCTCAGACTGAAATCCTTCCAGCCTAACAACCCCAGGGGAAAGACAAGGCCTTTCCTGATTGCAGCATCAGAAAAGATCCAAAAAAGATCCCAATTTGCTTGATTTGGATCATGTGCCTGTCGGAACCAGCCTACTGACTGGTTAATTAGCCAAGAGCATAGGATACGTGAATTGGGCAGTTCCAGACTCCTTTGAAATGGAGTCCCTACAGAAAAAAAAGGTTCTGTTACAGAAAGAGATGCTGAAAAGATTTAAATAGGAAATGCCCCTGATCCTTAAAATTGCCCATAGAACAGAAAATATTTAATGAGGCTAAAAACCATGAGGCTTCTGGAAAAGTACCCAGTGTAGTTTTTGAAAAAAAATAAAAGCAGAAACCATAGCTTATATATAATAACTTGCTGCTTCAATATAAAAATACTGCCTTTGTGGTCCTCATAGCACATCAATTACTGCTGGGATAAGGAGGGCTGCTGGGAGTGACATAGAGTGAGAGGGCCTATCAACGTATCAGTTGTTAACACTAGGATGTCCCTGCTAGGAAGACTGGACCACAGCCAAGTGAGGCAACTCCTCATGGATACACCGAGGTCTCCCCAGGCTGGGGACATGGGGTGGGGTGGGAATAAGAGGAGGTTCTGTGGCAGGAGTGCCGGTGTGCTCAGGAAAGCCCTGCCTGAATCCACTTAGGTTTACCTCACAGTGTTTTATTAACTTGTTAGTTTTTTTTTTTTTTTTTTTTTTTTTTCTGTATGCGGGCCTCTCACTGCTGTGGCCTCTCCCGTTGCGGAGCACAGGCTCCGGACGCGCAGGCCCAGCGGCCATGGCTCACGGGCTTAGTTGCTCCGCGGCATGTGGGATCTTCCCGGACCAGGGCACGAACCCGTGACCCCTGCATCGGCAGGCGGATTCTCAACCACTGCGCCACCAGGGAAGCCCAACTTGTTAGTTTTATACTAGACTTTGCTTTATGCAAAATACTCCATAACTCAGGTTTAACTTCCCTGGGGGAGACAGATTTTGAAATAACAATCAAATCAGGTTTTTTCCTCCTCTTTTTGCTGCTCTAAGCAAACTGGGAAATATTTCCCCCTGAAGGACGATAGTCCGGTCACTCATGCAATCATCATTTAAATGCTATTTTCTTTTTCTTTCTTTTTTAAAAATTTTTCAGCAGTGTTTGCATACAGCCCTCCCCATTTTATATTCCTACATTTTTAAAAACTGAGTAAGAGAGACGGCATGTCCATGTTTAGGGTTTCATTAGAAAGTCAACTTAACTTAATGGCCAGGGGTAGATGCAGGTGACTCATTGATGAAAGTAGCTAGGATTTGTACAGTGCTTTTGATCATTTATCTTGCATTCTTATTTCATCGTCACACAATCACATTATCCCCATTTTATAGATGAGGAAACTGAGGTCCAGAGACGTGAATTAGCTTGTTAAGGTGCCACACACAGACTTGAACCCAAATAATATCAGCTGACATTTACTATTCTAAACAATTGCATGCAGTGTCTCACTTAACCCTCTTTAAAAAATTGTGTGGTAGGTTATAGTTATCATCCTCATTTGACAGATGAAGAAATTGAAGCTTAGAAGGTTAAATAAAATCGGTAAGATGCAAACCCAGATCTATCTCACTGCAAAGCTGCATCCAAATACAGAACAGGCCAGAGTGGGGAGTGGTCAGATTTACCCCATGCTCCACTGAGAAGCCTTCACCTGCCGAGCCGGGTCTGTGGTTGAACTATTTCCAGACCTTGCTCATTCAGAAGTGCTGAGGCAGCCTAGATGGAGGTCCAAACACTGAGATGAAGGTGCCCAAATGACAAAGCGTCAGAGTGAGCTGCTGCCTGCTGGTCTCACCGGCTGAAAACTTGGGGACCCCCATGTCCACAAAGATGCTGTAGATGGAAAGAAACGTCTGATCAGCAGAGAGGTCCCAGCAAGTCCAACCACCCACTGCAGCCAACAATCGTGTGCATATCCTTCTTCCCACGTGGGGTGTGGACCACATGGATACAGGGTGGAAGCAGCTAGAACATGCCAATTCCTTCACCAGCAGCTAAGGGCAGCCCTGGTATCTCTCATCAGCCCTAAGCACCCTTCTCCAGACTCCTCTAAATGAAAAGCTCCCACTTACAAGTTAATCAAAATCCTGACCATCAATGAGAAAGAAAAAAAAATACTCCATTAATTAAAATCTCAGAAGATGCCAATGGTAACAGTTTGCAGACGCTTTCTTGCTGTACTAATCCGTTCAGAAGACCAGACACCACCAAGCAGTATAGAGTCACAGTATAATCAAAATCCTGACCATGAATGAGAAAGAAAAAAAATACTCCATTAATTAAAATCTCAAAAGGTGCCAATGGTAACAGTCTGCAGATGCTTTCTTGCTGTACTAATCCTTTCAGGAGATCAGACACCACCAAGCAGTATACGAGTCACAGGTGCTATGATTAGGCCTGAGAGTATGTAGCTGTGATATGTGGAATAGGGAGGATTTTTAATCTTCCTGAAATCCCAAGTTTTGAAGGTAATTAAATAATTAATGAGAAGCAAAGCTTTACCTGCCTTCCCAAGAGAGGTTAAATTTCCAACTATCTTCCCTGTACAAGAGTTTTTCTAAAATGCCTGGAGAACATAAGAAAACAGATATCTTCAGTCATTCAACAAATATTTATTCAGCATCTACTATGTGCCAAGTATTCTGGAAGGTGCTAGAGATGCAGTGGGGAAGTAGATAACATTTGTGCACTCATGATGCTTACATTCTAGAGTAAGGGGCAATGGTGAATGTGTAAACAGGTAGGTTGAGGGCGCTGTAGAAAAGAGAGCAAGGAGACAAATGGAGGGTGAATGGAAGGAGACGAGATTGGAAGAGGTAGGCAGGAGCAAATGATCTAGAACCTTCTAAAGGGAACATGATAAGATGTTTGGATACTATTCTAATGTGGAAGTTGGGTGTATTTACGAGAGAGTCTTGATAGATTTATTCTGTCTGACAGTTCAAGTAGCTACTGGATCATAGGTGAGAATTGTTAATTAGCTGGTCACTTAGATGGCAATGAGGTGAGAGATTTAGCGGGTGACCTGGCAGGGATAAAGGGGACAAAAACATTCAATGGGACCAACAGTCCATGTTAGGTCATATTGCCTCTGATAGAACCCAATTTTCTATTGACTTTCCTACACAACTAGTTGGTATTTTCAGGACGAATTTTCTCTGTTGTTTGGCAGAGTTCCATCATTTCAGACTTTCTAGGGTCTTAAGGCAGTATTTTTATAAGCTGACCTACCCTTTTATCGTTCTTGGGGCTGAGGAGTGGACCTGGAACAAGGAGAATTGACTAAAGGATTAAGAGTGTTGGCTGACCAGGCCAACCAGTGAAATTCTTTTTTCATTTCCAAGGTACATACATAGAGGCTGCATGACTGTGTCCTTTAAATAGTACAGACACACCTGCATTGTGATGTCCAAGAACTTTCCAAGGCAATGTTCTTCAGGCATGGTGAGCCTGTGGGCAGGGCACCATCAGCCCTATGAATGTGGGAGTGACAGGAGAGAGAGGCTAAAAAAATCTGTCTCTGTTTTCTGCACCGACTGTTCACATTCTCATTGAGGAACTGCTATGGTCTGAATGTTTGTATCCCCTTAACATTCATATTTTGAAATCCTAACGCTCAAAGGTGATGGTATTAGGAGGTGGGGCCGTGTTTAAGTCATGAGGGTGGAGCCTTCATGAATGGGATTAGTGCCTTAAAAATAAAGAGGGTTCAGAGAGATCCCTCCCCGCTTCCACCACATGAGGACACAGCAAGAAGGACCCAACTTATACAGAATTAGGGCCCATACCAACCATGCTGGCACGATGATCTTGGACTTTCAGTCTCCACACCTGTGAGAAATAAATGCTTGTTGTTTATAAACTACCCAGTCTAGGTATTTTGTTACAGTATCCTGAATGCACCAAGACTGGAACTAAGGCTGTTTTTTGGACTTTTGGCCCATCGATGCCCTTATGTTCATAAAGAACAGAGGTGTAAGAGGTGGTTTAATGTAAGAAATATTAAAATTGTATTTGTCATCTCCCTGGATATGAATTTTCCACTTATTTTTTGTTTCAGTGTCTCTTCTTCCACGGAGAGGGGCCTTCTACACATAGATTGATGTCACCAGGATAAAAGTGGAGTCTTCTAAAACTAGGATCTCATGGAGCACGGAGGATGTCTTGTTCCTGGTAGGAAGTAAATCTAGGTTCACTTCTAGCTAGAAGGAAGCAGGCCAGAAATTCAGAATTGTAGTTCCCTGGGCTGGGTGGATGTGCTAGAATGGGAACCACAAACCTCCATCACTTATCTTGGCAGATAGAAAATCGGGATTTGGGAGGAAAGTTTTGCATCAGGTGCTCAGACCGAATAAATACTCCCACTTCTTGCTGAGATCCCAAACGCTCTGCACTCTGTCTACCAGGCTGCAAAGGACTCTCAGCCCTGGACTCCTGGACCATGTATTGACTGGAGCCACCTGGAGCACTTGATGACAATTCCATGCCACCATTCACTTTCTGTGTTGCCTCCTTTCTTCTTTCCTTTTGTTCTTCTGCCCAGCGACACTTCTGTCATGCCAACACAGATTGACTCGAGCACGGTTCCTTGGTGCCAAAACTGTAAGGTGACAATAGAACAGAGAATGAGAACACAGATTCATCAGTGGGTTCAAATCCTGGCTCTGCCACTTACCAACCATGTGGCTTTGTGCAAGGCTGAATTTCTCTGTGCCTCAGTTTCTCCATCTGTAAAATGGAGATAACGTCTACCATATCTGGGTAGAGATTAGACGAGATTGTATCTTTATTTAGATGAGATCAAGTACATAGCAGGCACTTAATATTTGTTGTTGCTATTGTGGTTATCACATTGAAAGAATTGGGTTAAATAAGAGGTAATCTCTCAGCAGGGACTTAAAATCTAGTATGTGAGGTAAAAGACACTTAAATAATTTTAATATAGGCAAAAGGAGATAAACATTCTAATCAGTATGTGGGAAAATCACTATGCGAGCTATGGTGGATTAAAAATAACTACAGAGCTAGGGGCTAGGCCCCATCCCATGCCCCACCTCCCAACCCCTTAAAACTAGTCCAGCCATGACCTTTGACCAATAGAATGTATCTGAAATGACTCCAGGTACCTTCCAAGTCTAAACCATCAGAAGTCTCGTGGCTCCCTCCTGATTTCCTTGCGATGCTCCCTCTTGCAGTGGAGTCTCCATCTGAGAAATGCCACCTATGGGTGCTCCCATCGGCCCCGGCTAAGCATCAGCTGTCAGCCATGGGAGTGAGTCGTCTTAGATGGTCCAGTCTGGCTAGGCTCCCAGACGGCTTCAGCTGTACCAGCGCCCAGCCACACCTGTGATGCGCAAGAACACCTAGTAAAGTCACAGCATTTCAAGAGATAGTAAATTGTTGTTTTAATTCTTAAGCACTAAGTTTTGGGTCATTAGGTATGCAGCCAAAAATAATACCCATGGGGGTTTAGGAGAGAAGAGTCCATTTCCAGTCAAGTGATCTAGAAGGTTTCCTAGAAGACGTGGGATTGGAGAACGTCCTAGGAGAGAAAGACTGCGACAAGAGGCTCTGGAGAGAAAGTCATCCAGAGACAGGGAAGAGTTAAAGCAAAGCTTGGAGGCAGGCAAAGGCGGGCTGCATTTAGCACCTGGCAAACAGATCCGCGGCTGGAGTGAGGCCCTGGGACAGACGGGTGAGACAGAGAAACAGAAACCCAGAGCGTCGTTCAGGGTCAAATCATGGGACGCGCTCACTTTGTTGCCAGGAAGGAAAACTTGTTCCTGCTCTTCTGAGTAAAGGGGCTTTGTGGGAAACAACGGGGCCCCATGGGTAAGGCAGACAGGCGTCTGCGGGAAGAATGCAAATTGCATTGCAGGTGGACTTCCCCCGGAGACCCTGGCACTGGAAGGTTGCTCCGGATCCCCCAGTGGCTCTCCACCGCCCCACCCCCGACGCCAATCTCACGCGCAGTGATATCCTGAGCGCTCCACAGCCTCCGAGGTCCGAGGTCCCCGGCACGGTGCTCTTGCCCCGGCCGCATCCATGTCCCCCTCCGCTCACTCAGCTCCAGCCACACCACCTCCTTGCTGCTCTTGGAAGAGCAAGCACATCGTGGGCTCAGCACTTTTGCACGGGTAGGTCCCTCCACATGGACGGCTCATCCCCCAGATATTCACATGGGCCCCTCCTTCCGTTCATTCAGGGGTCTGTTGCCTTCTTGGAGAGACCTTCCTTGACACCTAAATAAAAACAGTTGTCCCCCACCTGGTCCCCAGTCCTCTTGCTGGTTCTGCTTTTCTTTCCAGCACTTACTACTCCATTTATTTGTTTATTTATTTATCTGTCTTTCTAGGTAGTTAATTATGATTGTCCCTTTAGTTTCTTTTAATCTGGAGTAACCCCTTCCCACAGTGTTTTGTTACGAAATAGATTTTTTCCCTCCTCAGAATCCATTCCTTCCTCCTATGGCTCCATGATGCCAGAGCTTACTAAACCTCTTCTACTTTTGGAGGGGTGGGGGAAGAGGACTTTGCTTTTACATAGACTTTATTTGGTAGAGCAGTTTTAGGTTCCCAGCCAAACTGAGCCGAGAGTACAGGGAGTTCCCGCATACCCTCTGCCCCCATATACACATACCCTCCCCCACTATCAACACCCTCCCCCAGAGTGGAACATGTGTTACAAACCATAAACGTACATTGACACATCGTTATCATCCAAAGTCCATAGTCCAGAGTTATGGTTCACTCTTGGTGTTGCATACTCTGTGGGATGGGACAAATGTACAGAGACAGGAATCCATTATTATGGTATCATACAAAGTATTTTCCCTGCCCTTAAAATCCTCTGGGTTCTGCCTGTTCACCCCTCTCTGTGCCCCAGCCCCTGGAAAACACTGATCTTTTCACTGTCTCCATAGTTTTGCCTTTTCCAGAAAGTCATGTAGTGGGAATCATACAGTATGTAGATTTCAGATTGACTTCTTTCACTTAGGCTCCTCCATGTCTTTTCGTGTCTTGATAGCTCCTTCTTTTTAGTGCTGAATAACATTCCATTGTCTGGATGTTCCACAGTTATTTATCCATTCACCTACTAAAAGGGATATTGGTTGCTTCCAAGTTTTAGCAATTTTGAACAAAGCTGCTACAAACATCCATGTGCAGGTTTTTGAGAGGACACTCCTTTGGGATTTTATGGGAAGAGTTTGTTTAGTTTTGTAAGAAATTGCCAAACTGTCCCCATTTATTTTTTTTAATCCATTTATTATTTACCTCCCCAACTAGAATACAAGCACCATGAAGGCAAAGACTTTGTCTAAAGCTTAGAATAGTGTCTGGCATATAACAGGTGCTCCATAAAACTGGTAGAACTCAATGAATGAATAAATGAATCCCAGGCAGTCCTCGGGCTTAAGGTACCTCGTTACTTCTCAGCAGCAGGGATTTGTGGATCTTGGTTTTCACTCTCCTCCATGGTGCTCCACTTCCTGTTATTCCCAGGCAATTCCTTCCCCATCTCCTCAGCCCAGCTTTTCTCTCACAGCTTCTGCTAACTCATCACCATGGCTTACTCACTGCTTCTCCCGTCTTGCTACCGCCTCCCCCGTGCATCTGTCCAACCTCTGCTCTCTCTGCCGACCTCTCAACTCTCCCTGACCTTCCAGTTGAAATTCCAGAGGCAGAGAGTCTGACTGGGTCAGCCCATTCCACATTTAGGCAGAGATTTGGGGCCTTTGACTATGTTCTGGGTCTTACATACCTGCTGATTCAATCAGCCATCGCCATGGGCACAGAGCATGGCAACCAAGACATAGAGCACTACTTTCACGCAGCAGAAGCCCATGGATGCAGCGGTGACCTTTAATGGCCTGTTGACCAGAGCCTGGGGTCCAGGATGAATAATTCATCCTTTAGAGAGATACTGAAAGCTTCTGAGAAGAGCAGTGATTGACCAGATCTATGGTTTCAGAAAATAACTTTGGCTGCCCTGCAAATGAGACAATTAGTGACTGAAGAAGATGATGCATGCAAGACAGGTTGGGCCGCCGTGGCCAAGTGAGCAGGTGAAGCCTCAAGCCAAGCCAGTGAGCTTGAAAATGAGGAGGAAGGAGCAGGAACAAGTGGGTCTCGGACCTGAAGATGGCCATCAGGCCCATGAGGCTGGAGTTTAGCAGAAAGGCTGGGTCTAGACACCTGGAAATCATAAAGCCCCTCACCCTACAGTTAAAACTGTAGGGTGAGGCGCTTCCCTGGTGGCGCAGTGGTTGAGAGTCCGCCTGCCGATGCAGGGGACACGGGTTCGTGCCCCGGTCTGGGAAGATCCCACATATCACGGAGCGGCTGGGCCCGTGAGCCATGGCCACTGGGCCTGCGCGTCCAGAGCCTGTGCTCTGCAACGGGAGAGGCCACAACAGTGAGAGGCCTGCATACCGCAAAACAAACAAACAAACAAAATTTTAAAAACCCTGTAGGGTGGATGGTGTGGCAAGAGATAAGCCAACATGGACATTTGGGGAGACCTCTTAGCTGTAAAAAAAACAGATCAAAGAAGAAAAACTTGACAAGTAATCTAAATTGGAAATATTTATACAGATGGGTAGGGACTCAGAGAGTCACAGAGCCTAAGAAAAATAGGGAAGCATTTCCCCAGCTTACTCTCATATTCTCAAAAGTACAGGTCCAGAGGGTCCTGTATTAGATTTCGCCCCACTCCAAACCCCAAGCTTCTAGTCTGTTTTCCTGCAGAAGGTAATGATACTTCTTGGGAATCCACAATAGTCTAAAAATACAGCAGCTGGGCTGCAGTGCCACAATTAGAGGAGCTGCTGTCCCAGGAAACCCTCATCACATTTTGCTTAGATCAGAGAGTGGATTAACTTTGAGGTCTGTCTGAACTCTGCAAGACACCACTGGTGGTCTGCTTCCGGCAAGCATTCAATCTTCACATCCAAGGGAAGAAGGAGGAAGTGCCGGATAGGAGCCCAAAGCAATTTTTCTCTCGGTGACTGAGATGAAAATATGCACCATAGGACTCCTGACATATTTGATTTGCATCCTGTCTCCCTACGTCCCTTGAGCTCTCTCTCCCTTTGCATGAATACCTTCCCCAGACCTGAACCTCCTTTGGCATTCACAAACATTAGCACAGCTATGAAGCCCCAAGCCCTTCATCTATGTCATGTGTTGGAAATAAATGTGGGAATTTCTTTATCTATTAGGGCTCCTAATGGCATGCAACTGAAACTGACTCTGACTAACTGAAATCCAAAGGGAGTTGACTGGAAGCATACGGGATGACCTGCAGAAAGAATACAGCGAACAATCGAGACTCAGACTGCAAGGCGGGAAAACAAGGGAAGCTCCAGGACCCCAGGCAAGTGGGAGATGTGTATTAATCTTACCAGAACATTAGCAATGGAAGAAATCCACTGCAACAGTGCTGTCTGTCCTTGTGTCACCATCTTCATGACTCTTATTTCTGGGAGAAAGAGAGCAATTGGACCCGGTTGGAATTGAACCCATACTCAGACATGAACTCACTAACTTTGCAAGGCAGTTTAGACTGATGGTAAGAGCAGGTCTCTGGTGCCTCATGGATTTGAATCCAGGCTCTGCCACTTACTAGCCATGTGACCTTGAGGTAGTCCTTTTTGCAATGATCCAGCTTCCCCCTCTGTAAACGGGGATGCCTATCCTTGGGGATTGGTGAGTACTAACTAGGTAAACCTGTGATAGTAACTGGCACAAAGGAAGTGTTCTACAGCTTCGATATTAATACTGCTAGGAACGCACAGGGTCCCTGGATTTACAGTCCAACCAAGAATGACAAGATGAGAGGTCATTCTCTGAAAGGAACCAGGAGCTATTATTAGGGGAGGCTGAGCATCCACAAAGCAATTACTATCCACAGCCAATATCTTATCCCTCCGCCAGACTGTAACCACCATGAGGACAGCAGACTCTCTTCTTAATTCACCGCTGCCTCCACCAGCACTTGAGAAGTGCCTGGCTCAGTGAACCTTTGTCAAATACGCAAATGTTGACTGCTTCCTTTTTGTGCTCCTGATCAACCAGCACAGTGCTTTGCCTGGACACAATAAGTATTTGCTGATTGAATCTATAGGCCAGTGGGATTCTTAGAAAGGGGAAGAACATTGGGATCAAAGAGATGAACTTGTATTTAATAGGACGAAGTGGCAGGCAAGTGATGGTATAATGATGATAATAAGCTGTAGATGGACTACATTGTTTGTATAGATTAGTGTATTTGTATAGATTATAGGCTGGCTGCTGGCCAGCCTGAAACCTCTAGATCAGCATGAGGGGACAGAGAAACCACCAGTTACTTCCCTCATCACCTTGGAGAAGGGGTGGCTCATCTGTCCCACATTGGTCCTGTCCCTGCCTTGGAGGCACTGCTGGTACCTCATGAGGACACCCTGGCACCCTCCACACTGGCTTTCAGAGGCTCTGAGGATAGGGCTCAGCCAGCCATCTGCCAAGCTTGCTCGCAAAGACAGTAGGATGTCATGGATGAGCATATTCGATTAGGAATCATGAGAGCTCAGTCCTGGTCCTGGCTCAGCCAATGGTGTGAGGTCTCTTGCTCTCAGTGACCTGATCTAAATCATAGAGTAATCCTTGACTTGGAGCTCATGGAGATGTTGAGCAAATGAAATCACACCTGTGGTGATTTC